>NC_137324.1:9995758-10183258 GCF_965287045.1 Carcharhinus amblyrhynchos
TGCCACTATCTCCTCCTTTTAGATGATCCTTAAACCTCGCAACTTTGAACGAGATATTTTCATTAGGTGTCAATCATTTGTGAATGATTTTGCTCACAGAGCAATCTAGCTTTTCTGAACACTCCAGAAGATCAGGCATGCCAGCTAAGGCAGGAATGTCTGGTCTATAGGTACTAGGCAATCACTCTCCAGCTATCAAATGGTTTTATCCTTCCTGACTCCCCAAAGCCAGCTCACCATCTAGAAGACAAAAGTGAAGATAGTAATGGAATATCAACCCCTTGTCCGGATGAGTGCAGCTCCAACAACACTCCAGAAGGTCAACGTTGATAATATGGAAATGGTTGAGAGCTTCATGTTTCTAGATGTCCAGATCACCAACAACCTGTCCCCGGTCCATCCGTGCTGACACTATAGATAAGAAAACACACCAACTTCTCCACTATCTTAGGAGGCTAAGGAAATTTGGCATTTCCGTTATGACTCTCACCAATTTTTAGAGATGAACATAAGAACATAAGGACTAGGAGCAGGAGTAGGTCATCTGGTCCCTCGAGCCTGCTCCGCCATTCAATAAGATCATGGCTGATCTTTTCGTGGACTCAGCTCCACTTATCCGCCCGCTCACCACAACCCTTAATTCCTTTACTGTTCAAAAATTTATTTATCCCTGCCTTAAAAATACTCAATGAGGTAGCCTCAACTGCTTCACTGGGCAGGGAATTCCACAGATTCACAACACTTTGTGTGAAGAAGTTCCTCCTCAACTCAGTCCTAAATCTGCTCCCCCTTATTTTGAGGCCATATCTCCTAGTTCTAGTTTCACCCACCAGTGGAAACAACTTCCCTGCTTCTATCTTATCTATTCCCTTCATAATCTTATATGTTTCTATAAGATCTCCCCTCATTCTTCTGAATCCCAATGAGAATAGCCCCAGTCTACTCAGTCTCTCCTCATAAGCCAACGCTCTCAACTCCAGAATCACCAGATGCACCAGAGAAAGTATCCTTTCACAGCTTGGTATGGCTTTGCTTTGACCAAATGGCAAAAAAAATTACGAAGGGTTGTGAATGTGGCTCAGTCCATCACTCCAACCAGCCTCCCATCCATTAACTCCGTCTATACTTCCTGCTGCCTTGGAAAAGCAGCCAGCATAATCAAGGACCCCACACATCCCGGACATGCTCTCTTCTACCTTCTTCTGTGGGGAAAAAAATACAAAAGTTTGAGAATGCGATATCAACTGACTCAAGAACAGCTTCTTCCCAGCTGCCATCAGACTTTTGAATGAAGGTACCGTATATTAAGCTGATCTTTACACCCTGTCTATAACTGCAACATTATATTCTGCACCTTCTCCTTTCTTTCTCCCCTATGTAATTTTTTAATTACCTAAAAAAAAAGCAAACAGTGGCACAGTGGTTAGCACTGTTGTCTCACTGCGTCAGGGACTTGGGTTCAATTCTGCCCTCAGGTCACTGTCTGTATGGAGTTTGCACATTCTCCCTAAGTCTGCATGGGTTTCCTCTGGATGCTCCAGTTTCCTCCCACACACCAAAGTTGTGCAGGTTAGGTTGATTAGTCAGATAAATTTGTCCCTTAGTGTCAGAGGTTTAGAAGGGAAGTGCATGGTGTTACGGGGATAGAGCGTGGATGGGATTGTTGTCGAGGCAGATTCAATGGGCTGAATGGCCTCCTGTATTGTAGGAATTCTATGATTCTACTCTATGAGTGGTATGTTTTGTCTACACAGTGTGCAAGAAGCAATACTTTTCACTGTATCTCAATACATGTGACAATAATAAATCAAATGAAATCAAAATCAAATCAAACCATTCAGGATAAAGAAGCTCACTTCATTGGCATCCCATCCACCAACAGCAACATCCATTCCCTCCATCACAGACACACAATGGCAACGGTGTGTATCATCTACAAGATGCACCGCAGCAACTTTCCAAGGCTCCTTACACAGCACCTTGCAAACCAGCAACCTCTACTGCTTCAGGAAAGAGATACAAAAGTCTGAGGTCACGTACCAACCAACTCAAGAACAGCTTCTTCCCTGCTGCTGTCAGACTTTTGAATGGTCCTACCTTACATTAAGTTGATCTTTCTCTTCACCCTAGCTATGACTGTAACACTACATTCTGCACTCTCTCATTTCCTTCTCTATGAATGGTATGTTTTGTCTGTACAGCACACTTTTCACTGCATGTTAAGAGATGTGACAATAATAAATCAAATCAAATCAAATCACCTAGGGCAAGGCCACAGATTATGGGAATGCCAGCACCTACAAGTTCCCCTCTAGGTCCTGCACAATTCCTGATCTTGGAACTGTATCACCGTTTCTTCACTGGGTCAAAAGCCTGGACCTCCCTCCACACTGAATTCTGAATGTATTTACACCACGTCGACCGCAGGAGGGTGCTTACCACGATTGTCTCAAAGGATGGTAATAAATGCTGGCCTTGCGAGTGATAGTCACACCCCATGAAAGACTAAAAATAAGATTCTGACCACCTGAAGCCTCCGCCTCAACAAAAACAAAAACTTACATTTATTTAGTACCTTTAATGTTGTATAATCATCCAGAGGCACCTCACAGGAACATTACCAGAAAAGGAATGACACTGAACCACATAAAGTGATATCAGGACAGGTGACAAAAACCTTGGTCAAAGAGATGAGTTTTAGCGAGTATCTTAAAGAAGATGAGAGAAGCAGAGCGATTTAGGGAGGGAATTTCTGAGAAGCTGAAGGCACAGCCTGAATGAAAACCGGGAATGCCCAAGGAGCCAGATTTGGGAGAAAAAGGTTCACTTTCTACATATTGCTCGCATCCAATTGGCTGGGGTGATGTTTAGAAAAAATGAGGCGGTGCCTCACTTTTGGGGTCACTTTGTTCTTACAGACCTACAAAAATGAAAGAGAAAGAGGAGAGATAGAGAGAGGTCCAAAAGCAAGAAAAAGAGCTAAACAAGGGAGGGAGGCAGAAACAAATAGCAAAGATAGTTCTCAGTAAAGGACAAGGACAGAGATCAGAAATAGATCCCCGAAAGCAAACTTGAGGGAAAGCAGTAGAGCAACTGATCCTGAATTAGAGAGAGAGACTTGAAGGAGCAAACTTGATGCAAAGTTAGAGTGAGAAAAGCCCTGAAGATCTGATAGGGCAGTTGTCAGCTTCTGTCATGACATGGGTGATGTGCACAACCTTGTGGCCGCTTGCTTGGACAATGATATATTCGAGCAAGTGCCGGGCCTTGGAGCTCCTTATCCCCACTCTAACAAAATCTGAATAGCATCACCAAGACTTTGGAAAGCAAAATCATGCTTTGTGATTCTTAAACTTTTTTTTAATGTATTCTAATCAGTATTGATTGCCCATCCCTAGTTGCCTAAGGGCAGATGACGGTCAACCACGTTGCTGTGGCTCTGGGGCACATGTAGGCCAGACCAGGTAAGGATGGCAGATTTCCTTCTGTAAAGGACATTAGTGAACAAGATGGATTTTTCCAACAATCCACATTGGTTTCATGGTCATCAGTAGATTCCTAATTCTAGATATTTTTTATTGAATTCAAATTCCACCATCTGCCGTGGTGGGATTCGAACCCGGGTCCCCAGAACATTAGCTGAGTTTCTATTTAATAGTCTAGCGATAATACCAATTACAGAAGCAATATTTTTCCCTGTATCCCAACGCATGTGACAATAATAATTCAATTCAATTCAATCTAATTTAATTCACATGGCCATCGCCTCCTGAACTGCATAAATATACGCCATTACTGGATAAGGGGATAAATATAAACAAGAACATAATGGTACCAACTCTGGAGAATTGGAGAGATCTCTCAGTTCACTCTCCAGTTCTGTTGGCACTGTCAAGGGTGCTGTGCCTGAAGGGGACCCATTGGGAGGACCCTTATGCCAATGAATATTGAAGGGGGGGGGAGTTCCAGTAGACATTGTGGGGGGTGGGCAGGGGGCGCGGTGAGAGCTCTGATGTCCGTGGGATGGATGTCTTTAAGTTCAATTTGAGTTAAAAATTGCCCTTAAAAAGCACCCGGATCTCTGTGGAGCCAGGCTTGCTGGAGTGTCCCAGCCCCTCAGATTTACTGTGTAAAACAGCACCCCCACCTTCAAAAGAAAATGGCAAATGTGGGAAGGTCACGTGGGAAAACCTGACTGTTTCTCTGAGGAGAAACACGTTGGTTTCTCTGACTGAACCTCACACTTCTTTTGGGAGAACTGCTCCGACAGTGCAGTTTGTAATCAGATCTCTGGCGTGGGTCTTAAACCTACCACATTCTGATTCAGGGACCAGAGTGCCCCAACTGGGCCACGACTGACACCTATTGTTTGAGTTAAAATTCTTGCTGTTTTCATCTGCTCTTTGTCAGCAAGCACTCAGTCGCTATTTGTCAGACAGAATGCACAAGGCTGAGCTTCTATTGATGTTGCGATGGTTCAATGGATTTTTAAGAACAATTGCTTCTTATAGACTTGAGTATTCCACCTGCCCTGACCAACCTCTCACCTTAGTGCACGGCCCATACACTTCAGTTCATCCACACTCCAGCTTGCTCCAATCATGCATTACCATTGTGCTCACTGAACAATACTTTGATTTGATTTGATTTATTATTGTCACATGTATTAACATACAGTGAAAAGTATTGTTTCTTGCACGCTACACAGACAAAACATACCGTTCATAGAGAAGGAAACGAGAAAGTGCAGGGCGCAGTGTTACAGTCATAAGGGGAAAAGAAAGATCAGCTTAATATGAGGTAGGTCCATTTAAAAGTCTGACAGCAGCAGGGCAGAAGCTGCTCTTAAGTCAGTTGGTACATGACCTCAGACTTCTGTATCTTTTTCCCGACGGAAGAAGGTGGAACAGAAAATGTCCTGGGTGCGTGGGGTCCTTAATTATGCTGGCTGCTTTTCCAAGGGACCAGGAATTGTTTTGGGCACATTGCTGTACATTAAAATAATACCCAAAGTTATATCAGAACAGCAGTGGATAGACACTGTACACAGTATTGTATCAAAGCAACACTGGACAGATACTGTATGCATTTTTGCATTAAATCAGCATTGGATAGACACTGTATGCAGTATTGCATTAAATCAACACTGGATAAACACTGTATGCAGTATTGTATTATATCAGCACTGGATAGACACTGTACACAGTATTGCATTAAATCAGCACTGGATAGATACTGGATACAGTATTGAATTAAACCAGCACTGGATAGACACTGTACGTAGTATTGCATTAAATCAGCACTGGACAGGCACTGTAGCAGTATCATATTAAATCAGCACTGGACAGGCACTGTAGCAGTATTTATTAAATCAGCACTGGTTAGACACTGTAGCAGTATCATATTAAATCAGCACTGGATAGACACTGTACGCAGTATTTATTAAATCAGCACTGGATAGACACTACGCAGTATTTTATTAAATCAGCACTGGATAAACAATGTACACAGTATGTATTAAATCAGCACTGGATAGACACTGTATGTAGTATTGCATTAAATCAACAGTGGATAGGCACTGTACACAGTATTGTATTAAATCAGTACTGGATAGACACTGTACGCAGTATTTATTAAATCAGCACTAGATAGACACTGTACGCAGTATTGTATTAAATCAGCGCTGGATAGACACTGTACGCAGTATTGTATTAAATCAGCACTAGATGGACACTGTATGGAATATTGTATTAAGTTAGCACTGAATATCACTGTACGCAGTATGTATTAAATCAGCACTGGATAGACACTGTATGCAGTATTGTATTAAATCAGCACTGGATAGACACTGTATGCAGTATTGTATTAAATCAGCACTGGATAAGAACATAAGAACATAAGAAATAGGAGCAGGAGTAGGCCATCTAGCCCTTCGAGCCTGCCCCGCCATTCAATAAGATCATGGCTGATCTGTCGTGGCTCAGTTCCACATTCCCGCCCTCTCCCCATAACCCTTAATCCCCTCGCTTATCAAAAACCCATCAACCCTCTTCTTAAAAATATTTAGCGAGGTAGCCTCCACCACTTCAACAGGCAGAGAATTCCAGAGATTCACCACCCTTTGAGTGAAGAAGTTCTTCCTCAACTCCGTTCTAAACTGCCCCCCCTTTATCTTGAGGCTGTGCCCCTAAATCAGCACTGGATAGACACTGTATGCAGTATTGTATTAAATCAGCACTGGGTAGACACTGTACGCAGTATTGTATTAAATCAGCACTGGGTAGACACTGTACGCAGTATTGTATTAAATCAGCACTGGATAGACGCTGTATGGAGTACTGTATTAAATTAGCACTGAATATCACTGTATGCAGTGTGTATTAAATCAGCACTGGATAGACACTGTATGCAGTATTGTACTAAATCAGCACTGGATAGACACTGTACGCAGTATTGTATTAAATCAGCACTGGGTAGACACTGTATGCAGTTTTGTATTAAATCAGCACTGGGTAGACACTGTACGCGGTATTGTATTAAGTCAGCACTGGGTAGACACTGTATGCGGTATTGTATTAAATCAGCACTGGATAGACACTGTACGCAGTATTGTATTAAATCAGCACTGGGTAGACACTGTACGCAGTTTTGTATTAAATCAGCACTGGGTAGACACTGTACGCAGTATTGTATTAAATCAGCACTGGATAAACACTGTATGCAGTATTGTATTAAATCAGCACTGGATAGACACTGTACGCAGTATTGTATTAAATCAGCACTGGATAAACACTGTATGCAGTATTGTATTAAATCAGCACTGGGTAGACACTGTACGCAGTATTGTATTAAATCAGCACTGGATAAACACTGTATGCAGTATTGTATTAAATCAGCACTGGATAGACACTGTACGCAGTATTGTATTAAATCAGCACTGGATAGACACTGTATGCAGTATTGTATTAAATCAGCACTGGATAGACACTGTATGCAGTATTGTATTAAATCAGCACTGGATAAACACTGTATGCAGTATTGTATTAAATCAGCACTGGATAGACGCTGTATGCAGTATTGTATTAAATCAGCACTGGATAGACACTGTATGCAGTATTGTATTAAATCAGCACTGGATAGACACTGTACGCAGTATTGTATTAAATCAGCACTGGGTAGACACTGTACGCAGTATTGTATTAAATCAGCACTGGATTGACACTGTATGGAGTATTGTATTAAATCAGCACTGGATAGACACTGTACGCAGTATTGTATTAAATCAGCACTGGGTAGACACTGTATAAAGTATTGTATTAAATCAGCACTGGATAGACACTGTACGCAGTATTGTATTAAATCAGCACTGGATAGGCACTGTACGCAGTATTGTATTAAATCAGCACTGGATAGACACTGTACGCAGTATTGTATTAAATCAGCACTGGATAGGCACTGTACGCAGTATTGTATTAAATCAGCACTGGATAGGCACTGTACGCAGTATTGTATTAAATCAGCACTGGATAGACACTGTACGCAGTATTGTATTAAATCAGCACTGGTGAGGTACCACTTGTCAAGCCATTGCAGGAGTGTTACAAAAGATAAAATTAAACAGTTTCCTTTGGATAGATCTTGCCCTTTCAAGTCTCTGGCAAGCTGCCCACTGCCAACTTTCATCACAGTGTCTGGTTTACAAACTAACATCTGTAAATTGACCGAGAAAAAACACGGAGAAACCAGACAGAAAGCTTAAGAACTTTGGTAAATCAACCTGCCTGAGGCAAGTCCCAAGATGATTACAGGGCTTCATCCAGTGGTTATTTGTGTATTGTCAGAACAAAGCAACACTTTTCATATATATATAGAGAGAGAGAAGGTGTTAGACAGGTATAATGGATTGGGCCCAGCCGTTAAACACAGGGAGTTGCAGGTTGGGGCTAGCTGTAGGACTGGCTCAGAGGATTCCCTGCAAAGTAACTGTTGTTATCCTATAAGAAAAGGCTTATCTTTTAACAGTCCAATCTTATAACCATTAGCGGATGGCTGACAGTTGACAGCACACAGTAATCAGAGGGGGGAAAAACAAACTGAAAGAAAGAAGGCAAGAGCTTGGGGGGAGGGGGGCGGTGGAAATGTTGCAAGATGAAAGGAAATTTGTGAAACCCTGTTACTATGTTCCTTTCTTTTATTTCTCCCTCCTCAGGTGTCAGCCCTGATCAAGTGGGTATCACCTTTGCCTCTGAGTCAGAAGGATGCTGATTCAGTTCTTCCTCCAGGATTTAAGCACAGCATCTAGGCTGATGCTAAAGTTTAGGACCAAAGGGAGTGTCCCCCTATCATTCAGATTAAGATACCCACTGAGGTAAATGTAAAGCATCGTACAAGTGGAGGCAATGACCTAGTGGTATTATCCCAAGACTATTAATCCAGAAACTCAGCTAATGTTCAGGGGACTCGGGTTCGAATGGTGAAATTTGAATTCAGTAAAAAAAAAATCTGGAATTAAGAAACTGCTGATGGCCGTGAAGAAGTCTCACAACACCAGGTTAAAGTCCAACAGGTTTATTTTGTAAATTGAGTTTGTGTCTTTATATGCCCTGTTTGTGAACTGAAATCCCACTCACCTGATGAAGGAGCAGTACTCATAAGAACATAAGAAATAGGAGCAGGAGTAGGCCATCTAGCCCTTTGAGCCTGCCCCGCCATTCAATAAGATCGTGGCTGATCTGAAGTGGATCATTTCCACTTTCCCGCTTTCTCCCCATAACCCTTAATTCCCCTGTCTATCAAAAACATATCTACCCGTGACTTAAATATATTTAGCGAGGTAGCCTCCACCACTTCAACGGGCAGAGAATTCCAGAGATTCACCACCCTTTGAGTGAAGAAGTTCCTCCTCAACTCCGATCTAAACTGCACCCCCCCTTATCTTGAGGCTGTGTCCCCTAGTCCTGCTATCCTTTCTAAGCAGGAAGAATCTCTCTACCTCTACCCTATCCATCCCCTTCATTATCTTATATGTCTCTATAAGATTCCCCCCTCATTCTTCTAAACTCCAACAAGTACAGACCCAGTCTATTTAGCCTCCCTTCATAGGCCAACCCCCTCATCTCTGGTATCAGCCTAGTGAACCTCCTCTGCACTCCCTCCAAGACCAAAATATCCTTCCGCAAGTGCGGCGACCAAAACTGCACACAGTACTCCAGCTGCGGCCTCACCAGTGCCCTGTACAGTTGCAGCAAGACCTCCCTGCTTTTATATTCTATCCCCCTCGCTATAAAGGCCAACATTCCATTCTTGATCACTTGCTGCACCTGTAGACTGGGTTTTTGCGACTCATGCACGACCCCCGGGTCCCTCTGCACCTTAGCATGCTGCAGCTTTTCGCCTTTTACCTCCGAAAGGTAGTGGCGTTTGCTGCCAAATAAACCTGTTGGACTTTAAACTTTAAACTTCAGCCTGGGCAATAGTCACCTCTCGCCCAACCTTGCAAAAGTAGATTCCCATAGCAGCTGGTGGAATTTAAATTCAATTAATAAAATCTGGAAGTGAGAACCAGCCTAAGTAATGGTGACCATGAAAGTATCATTGAATGTTGTAAAAATAAATCTGATTCACTAATGCCCCTGTAGAAAAGCATTAATGGAAGCGACAGTAACTGCTGTCTTTACCTGATCAGTCCTACGTGAGGTGGTTTGGTGGCAAAGCGATTAGCACTGCTGCTTCACAGCTCCAAGGACCCGGGTTCAGTTCTGGCTTCAGGTGACTGACTTTTACAGAGGCACCATAGAAAGCATTCTTTCTGGTTGTATTACAGCTTGGTACGGTTCCTGCTCTGCCCAAGACCGCAAGAAATTACAAAGGGCCATGAATGTAGCCCAGTCCATCACACGAACCAGCCTCCCATCCATTGACTCTGTCTACATTTCCCGCTGCCTTGGAAAAGCAGCCAGCATAATTAAGGACCCCACCACCTTCTTTCCGTTGGGAAAAAGCTACAAAAGGCTGAGGTCATGTACAAACCGACTCAAGAACAGCTTCTTCTCTGCTGCTGTCAGGCATTTGAATAGACCTACCTCACATTAAGTTGATCTTTCCCTACACCCAGCTATGACTGTAATACTACATTCTGCATTCTCGTCGTTCCTTCTTGATGAACAATATGCTTTGTCTCTATAGCGCGCAAGAAACAATATTTTTCACTGTATACTAATACATCTGACAATAATAAATCAAATCAACTCAAACCAAATCAGTATGGAGCTGGTATGTTCTCCCTGTGTCCGAATGGGTTTCCTCCGGATGCTCCGGTTTTCTCCCACAGTCCAAAGATTGGCTGTGCTAAGCTGTCTTTTAGTGTCCAAGGATGTATAGGTTAGGTGGATTAGCCATGGCAAATGTGTTACAGGGATAGGAAGGGAGAGAAGACGAAGGTATGATGCCCTTTCAAAGAGTCGGGAAAGACTCGATGGGCCAAATGGCCTCTTCTGCACTGCTCTGGGGATTCTATGATTCTAAGAATCGACAACAAATGCCAATGATGCTCACGTCCCATTTAATGCAAAACTATAAATTATTCTGTCATTACTGTTTTTTGGAGCTTGCTGTGTATTGCCATATTTCTTATATTACACCAGGCACTCATTTCAAAAGTACTTCATTCCTAAATGTTTTGGTATGTTCTGAGGCGTCAAAGGTCCTTCGAAAGGCTAGTTTTACCTTCTTCCCTTGGCTGAATACCAGGGGTGAAGTTGAATGCAACTCACATTACCTAGTGAACCTGGGAACTCTGCTGTGTGTCAACCTGCTACAGTGAGTTACAAGTTCAAGTCCTGCACCAGAGCACTTTATAGAGTTGCCAACACTCTGGCATTGTTTTGAACACTCCAAAAATTGAAGGTTAACCTCCTGGAGAACGTTATGAGTAACTTCAGGTGAAATGTCACAGAGTGTTTAAAAAATTGTGTGCATTTTAAAATTTTCTTCGAACACTTATTAGACTAATATATATTGGGTGGTGGATTAATCACTAATTCCAGTACTGCATTCAGTCTTGTAAACCTTTGTGTAAAATGATTCCTCCTGCTCTCTCATTGAATCATAGATTCCCTACAGTGCAGAAGGGACCATTCGGTCAATCGCGTCTGCACCGAGTCTCTGACTAAGTATCTTACCCATGCTCGGGCCCCGCAATGCACATATTTCTCATGGTTATTCACGCCTGGAGTATTGTGTGAGGTTTTGGTGTCCTTATCTGAGGAAGGATGTCCTTGCTATAGAGGGAGTACAGCGAACATTTACCAGGCTGACTCCTGGGATGGCAGGGATGTCATATCAGGAGAGACTAAATTGGTTATGAGTATATTTACTGGAGTTTAGGAGAGCGAAAGAATGAAAGTTATAAAATTCTAACGGGGTTAGACAGGAGACATTCAGAAAGAATGGGCCCGATTCTCCCATCATGTTGCGTTAGGTTTTTGGAACGTTGCGCGTTGGCCACTTTGTGGGATTCGCACATGCGTCGGGAATGTATGCACGTCTCCCAACGCTGCACAGCTGGCACAGTTGAGACCATGCTGGAAACGCGTGGGAAGACCAGATAAGTCATTTTAATCTGTTTTTAATGTGTTTTAAACATCACTATCAGACCCAGGACTGAATTCTCTGGGCCCCAGAGCATCCCCCACCCCACCAGGAGTATTTCATTCTGGTGGGGGTTCAAACTATCTCCCCACGTTCAGGGAGAGTCTGCTGAAGTGAAGATGGGGGAGGAAACAATCGGGGCCTCACAGGGGTTGGACAACGAGGGGCGGATGGCGTCCCCTGGGCCTGGGCACTCCAGCAGTGCCAGCCTGTGCCCCCTGGCACTGCCCAAGGGGCAAAGTGCCCATGCCCAGGGGGAACACCTCGGCGCTGCTTATCGGGCATGGTGCAGTGCCAAGGGGGGTGGTGCTTATTGAGAGCAGTGCTTAGGGGTGACTAGTCAGGTTGGGGGGAGGGGGGTCCCGCTGCCACTCTGCATTGGGGCTTGGTCTGGGCTGGAGGAAAGCCATTGATCAGGGCAGACACTGCAGGGGGCGGCCGGGGTGGTGGGGGGTGCGGGGCAGGGGTAGTCTGCCGGGGGAGGTCTGCCCACCACGGGGAGGTCTGCCAGGGTGGTGGGGCTCTTCCGAGGTGGGAGGTCTGCCGGGATATGGGAATGGAGGGGGCGGGGATCATCACTGCTGGGGGAAGCGATGGGGGGAGGGGGGGACGGGGGAGCTAGAGATTGCAGTGCTCCAGGATTGTTGGGGGGGTGGGGGGGGGGGCGTGGGGGAGGCGGGGCGTGGTTGGGGCTGATCCAGAGATTGTTGCGGGGGCCACGATCGAGTCATGGGAGCGTTGGGATGGTAAGCATTGTGGAGGTCCAGGGCTGGCCAGTGATTGAGGTGGCCAGCAAAATTCAGGCTGACATTTCGGGATCATTGCGCACGTGCAGAGTTCTGGAATTGTCAGACTCCGGTGTGACTAGGCACCACCACCTCCCCCCCCCCCCCCACCCCCCCCCACCGCCCCCCACCCCTCTGAGCTTTTCATGATATTCATGATTGCGACCTCTGCATTGCACAAACTGTGTGGGAGATTCAAGTCTGAACTCCCTCTGAAAAAAACAACCATTTTTCCTGCCAATTCAGCACTTAGAATTTTTTTGGGGAGAATCAGGGCCAATGTTCCCAGTGGTGGGGGAATCCAGAACTAGGGATCTTAGTTTGAGGATAAGAAGTAATCCTTTTAGAACTGAGGTGAGAAGAAATTTCTTTCAGAGGGTGGTGAATGTGCAGAATTCACTACCTCAGATAGTAGTTAAGGCCAAAACGTTGTCTGATTTCAAGAAGAAATTAGATATAGCTCCTGGGCTAAAGGGATCAAGGGAAATGGAGGGAAGGGGGATCAAGATATTGAATTAGATGATCAGCCATGATCAAAATGAATAGCGGAGCAGGCTCGAAGGGCTGAATAGCCTACTCCTGCTTCTAGTTTCTACTTTTCTATCTAACCTGCATATCCTTGGACACAATCCACCTAACCCGCACATCTTTGGACTTTGGGAAGAAACTGGAGCACTCAGAGGGAAGCCATGCAGACGTGGGGAGAAAGTGCAAACTCCACGCAGACTGTGAACAAAGCCAGGAATCGAACTCGGTTCCCTGGCGCTGTGAAGCAGCAGTGCTAACCACTGTGACATTGTTCTCAATTCTCCCAACCACTGGAAATAATTTCACTGAAAATGTTCTCGGATCTTTCTCCTGATGGGGTGTCATAACTTGACTATGGGTGGCAATGCCTCGTCCCATTTGGCTATTCTTTCCATCAAGGCTCTACGCAACTCATGTGATGATGTATGGGCCCTGTTACAAAATCATAATCAAAATCCACAGGCACCTTACTCTCCTTCAAGACCTGTTTGAATCATCACAACTCTGTCAAAGATCTTGTTGTCCACTGTTTCCTCCCTTCTCCACCTTCGATAAGGTTCACCATGGTAGGCTTCTGCAGAAAATGCAGATGTATGGGATTGTGGGTAATCTAGGAAGTTGGATCAGGAATTGGCTATCAGATAGGAGACAGAGGGTGGTGGTTGATGGTAAATATTCATCATGGAGTTCGGTTACGAGTGGTGTGCCTCAGGGATCTGTTTTGGGGCCACTGTTGTTTGTAATCTTTATTAATGATCTGGATGAGGGTATAGTTGGGTGGATTAGTAAATTTGCTGATGACACCAAAGTCGGAGGTGTGGTAGATTGTGAGGAAGGGTGTCATAGTCTGCAGGGAGACTTAGATAGGTTGCAGAGCTGGGCCGAGAGGTGGCGGATGGAATTTAATGCGGAGAAGTGTGAGGTAATTCACTTTGGTAGGAGCAACAGATGTGTCGAGTATAGGGCTAACAGGAGGACTTTGAATAGTGTGGATGAACAGAGGGATCTAGGTGTATGTGTACATAGATCCCTGAAAGTTGGGAATCAAGTAGATAAGGTTGTTAAGAAGGCGTACGGTGTCTTGGCGTTTATTGGTAGGGGGATTGAATTTAGGAGTCGCAGCGTAATGTTGCAACTGTACACTACTCTGGTGCGGCCGCACTTGGAGTACTGTGTGCAGTTCTGGTCCCCACATTACAAGAAGGATGTGGAGGCTTTGGAGAGGGTGCAGAGGAGGTTTACTAGGATGTTGCCCGGTATGGTGGGGAGGTCCTATGAGGAGAGACTGAGGGATTTAGGGTTGTTTTCGTTGGAAAGAAGGCGGCTAAGAGGGGATCTTATTGAAACATATAAGATGATTAGAGGTTTAGATAGGGTGGATAGTGATAGCCTTTTTCCTCGGATGGAGAAAGCTAGCACGAGGGGGCATGGCTTTAAATTAAGGGGGGGTAGCTACAGGACGGATGTCAGGGGTAGGTTCTTTACCCAGAGGGTGGTGAGGGATTGGAATGCCCTGCCTGCTGCAGTTGTAAATGCGCCTAGTTTGGGGGCGTTTAAGAGATCTATGGATAGGTTTATGGACGAAAAGGGATTGGTATAGGCTAGTGGGTCATTGTTTTTGTAACTGGTCGGCGCAACATCGTGGGCCGAAGGGCCTGTTCTGCGCTGTAATGTTCTATGTTTCTATGTTTCTCAAAGACATCCTCTCCTTTCTTTCCCTTCAGATGCCGTACTGTCTCACTATCTATTGTCACTTGTTTCAAACTTTCAAATAGTAGGGATTTTACAACCTCACTTGGACAAGGCTCATAGAATCCCATCTGAGGTCAATGATGAATTCCATTCCTTGACTCTTGCCCACCCTGATTCCCTGGTGGGTGCGACAGTAAAATTCCGGCCCATTGCTCCATTCTTCTGTTCCAAACCTTTAATTTTATTCTTTCACGTGATGTGGATATCACTGGCAAGGCCCGCATTTGTTGTCCATTCCTATTTACCATTGAACAGGTTGGCACAATGTTGCCTATTGTGCCAGGACCTGGGTTCGATTTCCGGCTTGGGTCGCTGTGTGGAGTCTGCATGTTCTGCCCGTGTCTGCATGGGTTTCCTCCGTGTGCTCTGTTTCCTCCCACAGTCCAAGAGACTGGTTAGGTGCATGGCCATGCTAAATTCTCCCTCAGTGTAACCAAACAGGCACTGGAGTGTGGCGACTAGGGGATTTTCACAGTAACTTCATTGCAATGTTAATAAAGAAAACAAAGAACAAAGAACAACCCAGCACGGGAAACAGGCCCTTCAAACAGGCCGCCATTTCAACAAAGCATTTTCCTACACCTACCCTGTCCCGTGTGTATGTGAACGGTACCCCTAATGTAGCCAGATTCAGGGGAGAATAGTGTAGGGTCAATTTAGTACACCAATCAGCCTAAGAGCACATCTTTGGGGTGTGGGAGGAAACCGGAGCGCCCGGAGGAAACCCACGCAACCACAGGGAGAATGCGTAAACTCCCACAGACACTGGCCCAAATCCATGTATCTGCACAGCTAGCAGTGATAGTCACTGAGCTGTTGTGGTGCCCGTCTGTTGGTCCAGGATTAAGCACACACAGCGACACAAAGTACTAGGCCACTCTCGAAACCTCCAAGAGCAGCCCACGCATGACCCACCGTGTGCTTGCCCCTCGTTTGACAACAAGGTGGACCTTCTTGTGACACTAATCAATAAACTTTAAAACTCGATGGCTTGATGGACCATTTTGGAGGGCAGTTAGGAGGTGCCCATTCCAATCATTCCCACTGTTACAGCTTCTCTCTTCCGAGGAGGGTAAACTTGAGTGAACCTAGTTTGTAGCCCTGGAATTTCATTCCGGAGGCAGATGCGCAGAGATGGGAAAACTCCCTGCTTGGCACACCCACCTCAGGAAAACAGCCCCAGTGCCAGATTTTTTAGTCTTAGCAGTGGTGTCTGCTGAAGCTGAGTGCACCTTCCCCAGAAATTGCTTGCAGGCAGCCACAAACCCTGTATTAGTGCTCCGAAACCATGTAATAAAAACAGTTAGACCCTTCAAGCCCTCACCCCTCAGAACCTCTCACCTCCCCACCCACTGTCCATGCCAACTCATGCCCCCAATCACCCCCATGGCACCTCATACCTTCTTTTCCAGTCTGTGTCCCTCTGTCCACCCCATGGGTCCTCATACATTCCATGCCAATCTACGAAGATCTATCCAATCTCCTATGACCTCTTTAGCCCCTATACCGACTTAGTGCAAACTTGTGCTAAACCATGCCTCCCCATCACCAACCTTTGCTCTTACACACACCATGCAAACTCACCCAGAATCCAGCTGGGCAAACTCAAGAACCATGTTGAGATGAAATAAAATCTTAGTATCTCTGACAGATTTTGCTTTATAAAATAAACATTCTCATTGAAAAAAACCTTTAAGTACATTTAATTCCCTTCAGGTACTTAATCCCCTATGAAATGAAATATTTGTACTCATAACCTCACATCAAAGACAGCTTTTCTCAGAAGATGTCAACCAAACTCTGAACTTACAATTCCCCCCTTTTCCACTGTGACAATGATAGGGGATATAAAGTCAAGCAGTAATAATGCTATAATGATAGTCCTTAGGGTTATGTCAACAAGCAGCTTTGAAATTGCAAACACCAGGTTTTTCAAATCAGACATACAGCAGTTTGGTCTTTTTCAAAATTTAAAGAGCAGGAGGCTTAAATAACTTGACAGTATGAAAGATCCGGGCCTTACAGATCTGGCTTGGCCGCGCCAATCTCCATCAAACCTCAATCGCCTGACTGTTCTAGAATCAACCTGGAGGGCAAGGTTCACTCCCAATTATCACTGCTTCCTTAAATGTCCCTCCTGTTTGCTCTCTGATCTCATCTCTAACAAGAAGATAGTGACCGTCCATTAAGTTGACTCCCTCCTTCCCCTTGCCTAATCAGTTAAACATGCCTCCTTCCTGTCGCTATCCTAGCATCATTTCTTATCTTTGTTTCCTTATTCGTTTATGGGTTTGGGGGTTGCTGGCTGCACCAGCATTTGTTTTCCATCCCAAATTGCCCTTAAAAAGGTGAGCTGCCTTCTTGAGCCGTTGCAGTCCATGTAGTGTAGGTGCACCCACAGTGCTGTTAGGAAGGGAGCTCCATAATTTGGAGCCAGCAGCAGTAAAGGAATGGCGCAGCACGGTGCACAGTGATTAGCACTGCTGCCTCACAGCGCAGGGACCCAGGTTCGATTCCTGGCTTGGGTCACCGTCTGTGCGGAGTCTGCATGTTCTCCCCGTGTCTGCCATTCTGGGAGTACTGTATAAATTTCTGGTCACCCTGTATGGAAAGGATATTATTAAACTAGAAAGAGTGCGGAAAAGATTTACTAGGATGCTGCCAGGACTTGATGGTTTGAATTATAAGGAGATGCTGGATAGATTGGGGCTTTTTCCTCTGCAGCGTAGGAGGCTGAGGGATGATGTTATATAGAGGCCTATAAAATAATGAGGGGCATAGTTCAGATAGTCAACATCTTTTCCCAAAGGTAGGAGAGTCTAAAACTAGAGAGCATAGGTTTAAGTTGAGAGGGGAGAGATACAAAAGGGTCCAGAGGGGGAAATTTTTCACACAGAGGGTGGTGAGCGTTGGGAACAAGCTGCCAGAGGCAGTAATAGAGGCAGGTACAATTTTGCCTTTTAAAAAGCATTTAGACAGCTACTTGGGTAAGATGGGTCTAGAGGGATATGGGCCAATCGCAGGCAATTGGGACTAGCTTAGTGGTTTAAAAAAAGGGTGGCATGGACAAGTTGGGCCGAAGGGTCTGTTTCCATGCAGTAAATCTCTATGACTCTATTGAAATAAAAACATAAAAATATAAGAACATGAGAACTAGGCCCTTTGAGCCTGCTCCGCCATTCAGTAAGATCATGGCTGATCTTTTTGTGGACTTAGCTCCACTTATCCGCCCGCTCACAAAAAGCCTTAATTCCTTTACTGTTCAAAAATTTACCTATCCTTGCCTTAAAAATATTCAATGAGGTAGCTCAACTGCTTCACTGGGCAGGGAATTTGGGTGAAGAAGTTCCTCCTCAATTCAGTCCTAAATCTGGTCCCCCTTATTTTGAGGCTATGCCCCCCAGTTCTAGTTTCACCGCCAGTGGAAACAACTTCCCTGCTTCTATCTTATCTATTCCCTTCATAATCTTATATGTTTCTACAAGATCTCCTCTCATTTTTCTGAATTCCAATGAGTATAGCCCCAGTCTACTCAGTCTCTCGTCATAAGTCAACCTTCTCAACTCTAGAATCAACCTAGTGAAGCTCCTCTGCACCCCCTCTAGTGCCAGTATATCCTTTCTCAAGTAAGGAGACCAAAACTGTACACAGTACTCCAGGTGTGGCCTCACCAGCACCTTATACAGCTGCAACATAACCTCACTGTTTTTAAACTCCATCCCTCTAGCAATGAAGGACAAAATTCCATTTGCCTTTTTAATTATCAGCTGCACCTGCAAACCAACTCCTTGTGATTCCTGCACAAGGACACCCAGGTCCCTCTGCACAGCAGCATGCTGCAATTTTTTTACCATTTAAAATATAGTCCATTTTGCTGTTATTCCTACCAAAATGGATGACCTCACATTTACCAACATTGTACTCCATCTGCCAGACTCTGGTCAACTCACTTAGACTATCTATATCCCTTTGCAGACTTTCAGTGTCCTCTGCACACTTTGCTCTGCCACTCATCTTAGTGTCATCTGCGAATTTTGACACACTACACTTAGTTCCCAACTCCAAATCATCATTGTAAATCGTAAACAACTGCGGTCTCAACACTGACCCCTGAGACACACCACTAGTCACTGTTTATAATGTTCTCATTACTGAAGTGAAGCATCTCGGAATCCATCGTGTTCTCTGGAGAAACTGTAAATATCATTGCACTTTACAGTCATAACAATTTGAAATGTTTTGTGATGTGTGTTTCAGTTTTATATGAATAAAGTATATTTTTGCAAAAAAAAATGAAGAATGGCAGCAATTCAGCAAACCGATACTTCCACCTAAATGTAAATACACGATTGATTATTTGGGGGCACAGAGTTCATTCTTGAACTTTTCTATGTTCTCTGCTGGTCTGACATTAGGATTGCTAAAGACGCACCCCTCAACATCAATATACAAGAACAGTTTCTGAGTTTGAGAAAGATAACATTTCTCCAGTTCCCGAGTCTGTCATGGATCTGGTGTTTCTTTGTTTCTTTCTTGTTCTTGTTGCTCTGTTCTAGATGTCATTCCATCACCATCACCAATAAGAGGCAGTCTAAACACCACCCCTTGACATTCAATGGCCTAACCATCACTGAAGCCTTCACTGTCAACATCTTTGGAGTTACCATTGACCAGAAACTCAAGTGGACTCACCACATAAACACAGTGGCTACAAGAGCAGGTCAGCGGGTAGGAATACTTGGTGAGTAACTCACTTCCTCACTCCCCAAAGCCTATCCACCATCTGCAAGGCAGAAGTCATGAGTGTGATGGAATACACTTGCCTAGATGGGTGCCAGTCCAACACTCAAGGAGCTTGACACCATCCAAGACAAAGCAGCCTGTTTGATTGGCACCATATCTACAAACATTCAATCCCTCCACCACCAATGTTCAGGAGCAGCAGTGTGTACTATCTACAAGATGCACTGCAGCAATTCACCAAAGATCCTTAGACAGCACCTTCCAAACCCACGACCACTTACATCTAGAAGTAGAAGGGCAGCAGATAAATGAGAACACCACCACCTGCAAGTTCCCCTCCAAGCCATTCACCATCCTGACTTGGAAATATATCACTGTTCCTTTATAGTGACTGGGTCAAAACCCTGGAATTCCCTCCCTAATGGCATTGTGGGTCAATCTACAGAACATGGACTGCAGCGATTCAAGAAGGCAGCTCGCCACCGCCTTCTTAAGGGCAACTAGGCATCGGTAATAAATGCTGGTCAGCCAGCGGTGCGTCTGTCCCATGAATGATCATTTTTAAAAATCCACCAAATTTGAGGTTTCTGTGTGTAGCTACACAATCCCCTGAGTGCACAATTCTGTTTTCTGGGGAATCAGCCCCGGACCTAGACCACAAGAAACTACAAAGGGTCATGTACGAAGACCAGTCCATCACGCAAACCAGCCTCCTACCCATCAACTCTGTCTACCCTTCCCGTTTCCTCGGAAAAGCAACCAGCATAATCAAGGACCTCATGCACACAGGACAAACTCTATTCCAGTAGGAAAGGAGAGGGTGCAGAATGTAGTGTTACAGCCATAACTATGGTGTAGAGAAAGATCAACTTAGTGTGAGGTAGATCCATTCAAGCATATGTTGGGAAGAAACTGTTCTTGACTCGGTTGGTACGTGATCTCAGACTTTTGTATCTTTTTCCTGATGGAAGAAGGTGGAAGAGATAATGTCCAGGGTGAGTGGGGTCCTTGATTATGATGGCTGCTTTTCTGAGGCAGTGGGAAGTGTAGACGGAGTCAATGGATGAGAGGCTGGTTTGCATGATGGACTGGGCTTCATTCACAACCCTTTAACATCTTGCTGTTTTGGTCAGAGCAGGAGCCATACCAAGCTGTGATACAACCAGAAAGAATGCTTTCTATGGTGCATCTGTAGAAGTTGATGAGAGTGGACATGCTGAATTTTCTTAATCTTCTGAGAAAGTAGAAGTGTTGGGGACTTTCTTAATTATAGCATCGGTGTTTGAGAGGCTGAAGACAGGCGAGAGAAGGATTGTTTATCCCTCTATCTTTATGTCCTAAAAAAATTTTGGCAACCATGGACTTCCATTGGATTGGTCCATGATTATGCTTGGCCAAGAACTGCATTGGTTTGCCTTCTGCAGTGTGGTGGATCAGTAAACTTTCCCACTCTTAACACCTGTCATCAGGCATGTTGGAAGGAATTACAAGCCAACAGTCAAGCTGCTTGGCCACATTAGAAACACACTTTCCATGGCCATCAGTTTCTGGATCTGAACCTGGAGCTTTTGGCCCAGAGATCGCTTTCTATGGTGCATCAGTAAAAGTTGGTGGGAGCTGTAGTAGCCATGCCGAATTTCCTTAGCCTCCTGAGAAGTTGTAGAATGGGGCAAGAAAAGGAAGTTCCTCACTAAAAGAACATCTAAATGGGTGAGTTAAGTGGATTGGCTATGCTAAATTGGCCCTTAATGTCAGGGGGTCTAGCTAAGGTAAATGTGTGGGGTTATGAGGATAGGGCCTAGGTGGGATTGTTGTCAGTGTAGACTTGATGGGTGAATGGCCCCCTTCTGCACTATACAGATTGTATGATTCTATGAGTCTATGTTGCAATTGGAGGAGCATTATGAGCCAAATGTGGGCTGGTTTTCTTTCTAGGTGAGTGAGAAAATAAACCATGGACATAAAAGAATAGTGGACAAGAGGAAGGGCTCACTATGTGGGGATTAGGATCAGGCACCCTGGCGAGGTTTTCTGTTCTGCCATCTGAAGAGCCCAACTGCAATCTCTCCACAGAGTGTCCACTGACTGAGAACAGACCAATCCGCACTGACTACAATTGACTGTGAATCATTCCTGGTTTACGTGATTCAGTTTCACGCCAGAGAGCGCAGTTACCAACCCAACTCCTGTTTTCCCCGAGCCATTGATGACAAACGTGACAAAAGGAACATGTATATTTTTCACTCTAAGGGCCGCTGAAAAGTAAAAAGTGGAATTCCCGGCAACAAGAGCATGGATACTGGGTCAATACTGAGTCAACAAGAGGATGGATACTGGGTCAATGGAAAGGTTCAAGACTGAGATTGGCAGGTTGTGTTAGACAAAGGGATTAAGCAATACGAATCAAAGGGTGGGTAACTGGTATTGGGATATAGATTTCCACGCCATGATAAAATGACTGGCTAAATGGCCTATTCCCGTTCCAATTGTCCAACAACCCTCGGTCACAGAGAATGAATTTCGGTCAGGAATCAAAGCATCTCCAGCAGCTGAGGAACAAAATCCCAGAGGAAGTCATCGGAGAAACGAAAAGTGTGGGATGGCGCGGATGCGCACTGAAATCCTCTTTATTCTCCTAAAGCGTGAGAAAGAGCTTTAAACCTTGCCCGTGCCTGCGGCTTCCGTGAGTTATGGGTCTCTCACAACCCTGCAAGAACAGCTGTGAAGCAACATCGCTGGCGAGATACCCTATACTTATTTTAAATAGCACAGATTGCCCATGCCTCACCACAAATGTATTTCAGCGACTAAGTGAGCCCTGGGTCCTCCATGTACAGATGGAGCAAAACATGAATCACTGCCAGTCACCAGTGTCTGCAACAATAACCTGGTACTCATGCACACTGTCATCTTTTGACAGGTGGAAACCAACTCAAAAATGTGTATTGTATCAACTGTGAGTGCTCACAGCCCAGAAAGAGCTCGATCGGCCGTGCCAAGCCTATGCTGGCTCTTTGAAAGAGCTACCCAATTAATTTCACTCCATTTGCAATCCCCACTGGCAGCTCAAACAGTATGAACCTTCCACTGTTTGTGACGGGCAAGTTACAGACCGTACCCAATCAGCCTGTGCTTGCAAAACTCAAAACACAGAGTCCGAATATTAGATGTGATTCTACAATTGGACAACATTTGCTAAATAATTATGCTGACAGCCAATTTAAGATGGTCCATTGGGCTCGCAGTGTGATGCATTGATGTGTATTTACAACTATATATATTAATACACAGACTTACAGACAGAAAGAACAGGTACACACATTGTGCCTGTTTCAGCTAAACAAAATAAGTGATAAACATCCACTTGTTCATTCCTCAGGGGAATGTCTTGACCAATCAGATTCAAGCTGCCCCGTTTAAGTTTTCAACCCATGCTTGGTAGTTAACTGCCTGTTGCCATCATCTAGTGCATTTTCCATGGCCGTGCCTCTACCAATCAGGGCCCACCTTCCAACCAAGAGATGCACCTTGCAGATTTTCAACTCAACCCTTGGTGACATTTGTTACATCTCTTCAAAACCCCCTTCCTGAGAACTAATTAAAAATGGTTTTCCAAGTTCAATTCTGACCTTGGGTGACTGCGCTGAGTTTGCACATTCTCCCCATGTCTGCATGGGTTTCCTCTGGATGCTCCGGTTTCCTCCCACACTCCAAAGATGCGAAGGTTAGGCACATTTGCCATGCTAAATTGTCCCTTGGTGTCTCAATTTGTGTAGATTAGATGGATGAGCCATGGTAAATGTGTGGGGTTACAGGAATAGGATGGGGGAGAGGGCCTGGGTAATATACTATGTCAGAGAGCAGGTGCAGATTAGATGGCCAAATGGCCTCTTCTGAACTGTAAGGATTCTATGATTCTATGAAGTTGAAATGGGTGTGCAGTGGTCCACCCTTGGTGCTGCCTTGTTCATGAGAAATAGACCAGATACATGCAGTGTTAGAAAATAGAATGAGGTCCAGCCCCAAGCCCACTGTTGTGAAGGGAGGAATAGGACATGTGCAAGTAACTTGGGAAAGTGAGAAAACACACAAGGCGACAGAAAGGAAACTCAGCTTTCATCTACCAGCAAGTTGAAGCTTTACACACATGGCAAACAAGGAATCGAAGACATTGTGATTGTGTTTTACAAGTTGCAATTTCAGCCTGGTGTCACTCTATGGCATGACTACTTGGTTCATGCATGGTATAGGTCCTCCTTCTCTTGCGCTGGATGCCCTTTAGCGCACTCTTGTGGAAAACCTTTGTGAATTAATTCCCAGGTCTGTGAGATTAATCAGCTCTTCACGACAATCCAGCCGTGCCTCTTTCATGTTGGTTCTTAAATAGAAATTTCCTCAGTTCCCTTTCCTCTGTGCCACCTGCACTACCAAGACAGCCAACCTCTGCTCCAGTTCCCAGCTTGGCCGATTTCCGCCAATGGATAGAGATTTTGAATGAGTCGAAAGGAAAGACACTTTGTCAAAGATTTCCATCTGACACGCTTCAGGACAAATGCAAAAATCCCAAATCCCAAACAATCACAACAATTTATACCACAGGAGAAAAGGAAGCTAATCGATTAGAGGCCAACTCTGATTGGCCAAGGTGTTTCTATGGAGAAAGCAATGGGGGAAATAACTTTCCAACTAATTCAAAAAAGGTGCAAGGCTTGTATGTATTCTTTTTGTTTGCAGTGAACTTGTGTCTACAGATGAATATATCTTGCTTACAGCAGGTGTAAATGAGAAACGGTACAAATTTGCCTGACTATCTTAAAATGGCTTTTAGGTAGGTGTTTTTTATTCACTCTTGGGGCATAGGCATTTCCGGCTGGCCAGCATTTATTGCCCAACCCTAGTTACCCGAGGACAGTTGAGAGACGACCACATTGCTGTGGCTCTGGAGTCACATGTAGGCCAGACCAGGTAAGGACAGCAGATTTCCTTCTCTAAAGGACATTAATGAACAAGATGGGTTTTTCTGATAATCAACAATCTTTTCATGGTCATAAGTAGATTCTTAATTCCAGATATTTTTTAACTGAATTCAAATTCCATTATCTGCTGTGGAGGGGTTGGAACCTGGGTCCCTAGCACATCAGTTGAGTTTTTGGGTTAATAGTTTAGCGGTCATACCACTAGTTCATTGCCTCCCCTTAATGCACTCAGCATTGGTCGACAAAAATATTCAAGCTCTGTGTTATCAACTGCTTGATTAAAGAACTTAAAAGTTTGGATTTGCAGAGTTAGCAGAAAGTTTGGGAGAATTAGAAGAAGGATCTGGAAGAGAGGGAGTGATTCTCTGACCTCACTGATGCAGTTCGTGCTGACACCAGAGTTGGCCTAAAAATCGATTTTGCACCCAGTGTAAAACGGTTTGCAATTCTTGCCCTTTCTAACGGTGTGAACCGGATAACGCCCAGAAAGGATGCGATGCTGATTAGCATATTTAAAATTTCATTTAAATATGCACTGCCCATTCAGCTCGCAGTTCATGAATCCTCTGGCCTTTGGTTACAGCACTATAACGGCGAGAATCACTTCTCATGTTCACCAGCATAGACCTGGCACAATGGTCATGTCTGGGGGCTCAGAGGCCATTGAAGACCCTGGGTGGCGGGGTGTTTAGCCACCACCATCCCCCACCCCCATGAAACTCCCAAATCTCCAAAAGAGTGACAGAGTGTGGGAGGGTTGTAGTGCAAAGCGTGCCTGAGAGACTGGCACAGTTCACTCCATTATTCTCGCTGTTATGCCACCTTTTCTGGGGGAGAATTCAGCCCAAGAGTTGGTGTAATGACAAAGATTATAGGATTGAGGGACAAGTGTATTTAGTGAATCGGAGAGAATTAGCAAATTTGATGAGAATCAGAAGTAGGAAATTTCACAAAGGCTTGGGATAGTGCTTGTGATTTTAGGCTGGAGAAATGAGAGACAGGCAGAATTGTGGATCAGGGAACGAAGTGCGCCTGTTCTTTTAGTGACAAACCAATGCCAAAGGCAATGAGACACAACCATCCCCACATCATAGCATCCCTGATACCCTATAATAATATCTACCCCATTGTGAATTCAATCACTGCGATCTCCACAAAATATAAGCAAAGTAGCGCGGATGCTGGAAATCAGAAATAAAAACAAACAACGCTGGTTGTACTGAGCAGTTCTGGCAGCCTCTGTGGAGATTGAACAGAGTTAAGGTTTGGTGTCAAAGCTAGGCTGCCAGTAAGGTTTTGTGACTCTTCCTTGGGACTGAAGGGAGGTAGAAATGTGATGGGTTATATGTTGTTGAAAGGGGGAGTTCGACATTGAAGTCATCAATTTATGACCTCCAATTTCTCTCCTCCTTAGATAGATTTGTTTATTTTGCCAAGTGCTTGTAGCTTGTTTCCATATTTTTACTTTCAGACAGACTTGTTCATTATTTTGCCATGAGCCATTACCCTTTCAAAACCCATCACATTTCTACCTCCCTTTGGTGCTGAAGATATCATGTTCAGCTTGAAATTATATCTTCTTCTCTCTACCGTTGCTGTCAAACTGCTGAGTATTTCCAATGGTTACTATTTTCATTCCAGTCTCTACCCCTGCTATTAATGAAAATTGATTTGATTTTGAAATCATAGAAACATAGAAACTTGAAGCAGGAGGAGGTCATCCATCCCTTCTAGCCTGCTTCACCATTCATTTTGACCATGGCTGATTATCAAATTCAACATTCTGATTCCCCCTTCCACCAACATACCTTGATCCCTTTAGCCCCAAGAGTTATATCTAATTTCTTCCTGAAATTAGACAATGTTTTGGCCTCAACTGCTTTTTGTGGTAGTGAATTCCACATATTCACATCCTCTGGGTAAAGAAATTTCTCCTCACCTCAGTCCTTAAAGGCTTACACCTTATTCTTAAACTATGACCCCTAGTTCTGGACTCCATCTACCATTGGGAGCATTCTTTCTGAATCTTCCCTGCCTAACCCTGTAAGAATTTCATAAGTTTCTATGCGATCCCCTCTCACCTTTCTAAATTCCAATGAATATAATCCTAACCGACTTAATCACTCTCATATAACAGACCTGCCATCCCAGGAATCAGCCTGGTAAACCTTTACTGTACTCCCTCTATAGCAAGGACATCCTTCCTCAAATAAGGACACCAAAACTGCAAACAATACTCTAGGTGTGGCCTCACCAATGCCCTGTACAATCCCTATCCTTAGACTCAAATCCTCTCGCTATGAAGGCTAACGTATCATTTGCCTTTTTTACTGCCTACTGTACCTGTGTGTTTACTTTCAGCAACTGATGCACAAGGACTCTGTTGTTGCAAAAAGCCATCTGGTTCACTAATGTCTCTTATGGAAGGAAATCCAGCATTCTGACCCAGATCCACGGTGATGTTAACTGAAATGTCCTAGCGAACCATTCAGTTCAAGGGTCGATTAGGGATGAGCAACAAACAACGACCCTGTGAAAGAATAAGGGAATAAACTTAACAACAGAGAGGAAAGCTGGGACATGGGAAGTAAAGTGTTCCATTTGTTCTCCTGGGAGATCAACTAATAGACCCTGAAAAGGAGCCAAGTAGTGAGAACCAAAAAGCTACCACAGAATTTATCTGCACTCTCTGCTCATTGTGAGTTGGGCTTAGCCAGGCTGCCGGTAGGAATGCAATAATTGACCTCAACCTCAACTCCCATGGAGATCGGGGAACATTGCACAAGGTTCGCACCTCACTGGATACAGAAGGATCTATTGGACAGTCGTTCTGACTGGGTGCTCAAGTCTACAGTCCCCCTCACCTCCTGGTCAATCAGTCTGCTGATACACCCTCCTAAATCAAAACTGATTGGCCAATTGAATCGAGGTACCAACAGAGAAACCAATACCCATGGAATTGGACACGTGTCTGCATGAAGTTGAGAAAAATTAGATGGATTATATCTTTCTATTTCAATTTATCCCCCATTCTTTACTCATTAGAGTCTCCCAACAGTGGGGATCAATTCTTGACTCATTTTGAATATAATGTTTTTGTTAGCAAGGCCAGCGTTCACCACCCAACTCTGGTTGACTGTGGTGAGGGGGAGTTTCTTCTCTCAGGGAGTTGTGAATCTTTGGAACTCCTTGCCACAGAGAGCTGTGAGGGCAGAGACATTTGTGTATATTTAAGGCTGAGACAGAGAGATTATTGATCTGTACGGGAAAAATTTAAATTTTATTTGTCAGTGTCACAAGTAGACTTACATTAACACTGCAGTGAAGTTACAGTGAAAATCCCCTAGTCACCACACTCTGGCGCCTGTTTGGGTACATTGAGGGAGAAGTTAGCAGGCCTTAACCAGCATGTCTTTAGGACTGTGGAAGAAAACTGGAGCACCTGGAGGAAACACACACAGACACGGGGAGATCGTGCAGGCCCCACACAGACAGTGACCCAAGCCGGGTATCGAACCCGGGTCCCTGGCAACGTGAGACGCAGTGCTAAAAGTGGACGTGAGGAATGTCTGGTCGGTCCTGGTGAGCGGTCTCCTTGAACCGTGGCAGTCAGCATGATGAAGGTGCCTCCTGAATGCCGTTCAGTGCTCAGAATTTGAACCCAGTGAAGATGTAGGCAGGGCAATGCAAGTTCTAGTCCAGACGCCTGTGTGACTTGGAAGGGGGCTTGGAGCTGACGGGGTGAGTTGATCTCGGGTACGGCCTACTTGCACCACTCCAACTCTTGTACCAATCTCCGAGAACGCCAAAGCTACATTCTGAGACTGCACACGGCTGAGATCTCCTGACTGACCATCCATTATTCTGCTGGGGGAGTCACTCCCCCGACCAGCTGTTATTCGGCAGGTACTGTAGCAAATTTCTAATTTGGCACATTCCTAAAATGGAATGAATTCTTTCCCGTTAACAAGAAACAGATGTCAGCGTGGCCATCAGAGTTAGCTACTCTGCAGGTAGCTTTTGTACCTGCATAGCGTGAGTGGGCTGCTTGAGTACAGGTAGACCTTAACCCTATTTGAGTGAGTGGAAGATTGCCATGGTCACTTCTGTAATATCTGGCAGTGCAGAGGAACATAGAAACATTAAAAGGATAAGATCAGGAGTCAGCCGTTCAGCTCCTCGAGTCAGCTCTGACATTCAATTTAGATCTGCACCACAAAGATTTTTTCTGCTTTCCTTCCTTACCCAGCAAAAATCTACTGATCTCAGCCTCAGGAAATCCAATTGATCTCTGGTATCCACAGCCTTTTACACCACAAAACCATAAGAAATAGGAGCAGGAGTGGGCCATTCATCCCCTCAAGGCTGCTCCGCTATTCAATAGGATGGTGGCTGATAAGAACATAAGAACATAAGAAATAGGAGCAGGAGTAGGCCATCTGGCCCTTCGAGCCTGCCCCGCCATTCAATAAGATCATGGCTGATCTGAAGTGGATCAGTTCCACTTTCCCGCCCTCTCCCCATAACCCTTAATTCCCTCGCTTATCAAAAACCCATCAACCCGCGTCTTAAAAATATTTAGCGAGGCAGCCTCCACCACTTCAACGGGCAGAGAATTCCAGAGATTCACCACCCTTTGAGTGAAGAAGTTCCTCCTCAACTCCGTTCTAAACCGCCCCCCCTTTATCTTGAGGCTGTGCCCCCTAGTCCTACTGTCCTTTCTGAGCGGGAAGAGCCTCTCCACCTCTATCCTATCCATCCCATTCATCATCTTATACGTCTCAATGAGATCTCCCCTCATTCTTCTAAACTCTAACGAGTACAAGCCCAGTTTATTCAGCCTCTCCTCATAGCTCAACCCCCTCAACTCCGGCATCAGCCTAGTAAACCTCCTCTGCACTCCCTCCAAGGCCAAAATATCCTTGCGATCCGACATTCCTCACGTCTACTTTCCTGCCCTTTCCGCGTAACTCTCGAACGGCATTCGGGAGGCACCTTCATCGCACTGACTGCCGCGGTTCAAGGAGACGGCTCACCAGGTCTGATCTGACATTCCTCACATCCACTTTTAGCACTGCGTCTCACGTTGCCAGGGACACGGGTTCGATACCCGGCTTGGGTCACTGTCTGTGTGGGGCCTGCACGATCTCCCCGTGTCTGTGTGCGTTTCCTCCGGGTGCTCCAGTTTTCTTCCACAGTCCAAAAGACATGCTGGTTAAGGCCTGCTAACTTCTCCCTCAATGTACCCGAACAGGCGCCAGAGTGTGGTGACTAGGGGATTTTCACTGTAACTTCACTGCAGTGTTAATGTAAGTCTACTTGTGACACTGACAAATAAAATTTAAACTTTTCCCATACAGATCAATAATCTCTCTGTCTCAGCCTTAAATATACACAAATGTCTCTGCCCTCACAGCTCTCTATGGCAAGGGGTTCCAAACACTCACAACCTTCGGAGAACCCACATACCCCTGGACATTCTCTTCCACCTCCTTCCGTCAGGAAAAAGATACAAAAGTCTGAGGTCACAAACCAACCAAGAACAGCCTCTTCCCTGCTGCCACCAACCTTCTGAATGGACCTACATCATACTAAGTTGTTCTTTCTCTACACCCTAGCTGTGACTGTAACACTACATTCTGCACCCTCTCCTTTCCTTGTCTGTATAGTGAGCAGGAAACAATACTCGGGAGCATAGGTTGAAAGTGAGAGGGGGAAAGTTTAAAACAGATGTCGGGGCAAGTTTTTAACACAGAGGGTGGTGAATGTCTAGAACACGCTGTCGGAGGAGGTGGTGGAAGAAGATTCTATAACAGTGTTCAAGAGACATCTCAATAGACACATGAATAAGCAGGGAATAGGGCAAATTAGCAAATGGGGGCCTTTTAAGGTGGGAAGAACAAAGAACAACACAGCACGGGAAACAGGCCCTTCAGCCCAACGAGCCCGCGCCGCCATTTTAACATTGTGAGTCCCCTCTCCACCCATGACTCTTGGTTTTTTGTTCTTAGTTTAGCTGAATTTATTGGCAGTTGAAGGAAGGACACTTGGGAGTGAACATCTCTCAACTCTGCCAGAAGAAAGACTGGACAGAACAGGAAAGCTTCAAAGTTGCAGTCTTCTCAAAGAACCAGATACAGTCCAGATCACCAGGTAACTGGGACATAAAGCATGTTAGATTTGATTGATTTATTATTGTCACATGTATTGGGATACAGTAAAAAGTATTGTTTCTTACACATGTATAATGCATAATAAAATATATTGTTCATAGAGCACATGGGAAGAAGGAAAGGAGAGGTGTGGAATATAGTGTTGCAGTCACAGATAGGATGAAGAGAAAGATCAGCTTAATATATGGTAGCTCCATTCAAAAGCCTGATGACAGCAGGGAAGAAGCTATTCTTGAATCAGTTGGTAAGTGTTCTCAGACTGTTGTATCCTTTTCCTGACGGAGGAAGGCAGAAGAGAGTATGTCCAGGGTGCATGATTATGCTGGCTGCTTTTCCAAGGCAGCGGGAAATGTAGATGGAGTCAATGGACGGGAGGTTGGTTTGTGTGACACAGGAAACAAATAGAAAATCTGGTGAACTAGTGCGGCGACAATAATCTTTCCCTCAATGTCAGTAAAACTAAGGAGATAGTTATCGACTTCAGGAAGCACAGTAGAAGACATGTCCCTGTCGATGTGAATGGTGATGAAATGCAAATGGTCAAGAGCTTCACATTTTTAGATGTCCAGGTCACCAACCACCTGTCATGGTTCCTCTGAAGAAGACTGAAGAAACCAAAGATCAAAGTAATATTCAGGAGAATTCAAGGGGAAAAGTAAATAAAGTGTTCTGAGTTAAAGATACAGTTGTAGGAAATCATATTTAAGGTGGGAAAACAGACTTCAGAGGTAAATCAAAAGTTTAATGTCATCTAAATCAAGTCTGGGAGTCAATAGCTAAAGCAATCGTGAGCAGTTGGTACTGATAAATAAGCCCTGAAGAGGGAGGTATAAAACCTGGATGCAGGATTCATTGTTGAAAGTGGAGCAAATGCTTTGTTTAAAATAATCATTTAGAAAACCTGGGCAAACCATAATAAGATTTTAAAGGATGTTCTTTGGGAGTGGAGATTGGAAACTCTCATTTAACAATCATGTGGAAGGTTTCTGAAGAGAAACCAGGTGGCATGGTGTACAGTGGTTAGCTCTGCTGCCTCACAGATCCAGGGACCCAGTTCGACTCCTGGCATGGGTCATTGTCTGAGTGGAATTTGCACGTTCTCCCCGTATTTGCATGGTTTTCTCCCAGTGCCCCAGTTTCCTTCCAATCCGAAGATGTGCAGGTCAGGTGGATTGGCCATGCGAAATTGCCCCTTAGTGTAGGTTAGAGGGATGAGCTGGGTAAATATTTGAGGTTATGGGGATAATGTCCAGGTAGGAATGTTGTTGGTGCAGGCTTGATGGGCCGAATGGCCTCCTTCTGCACTGTAGGATTTCTATGATTGATATGAAATCCACGAGCAGTGTATTGAGATTCAGAGTAAAGAGTGTATTTGACAACAGCCATCTTGTGTGTTTAAAGGGATGTTGTGTTACTGAGACCATTGGAGTTTAAGAAATACTTTATAATCTTAAAATCTGTGTGTGTTTGTTAAGATAAGGGTAGAGTAAAGGAGTACTGTATAATGATTCAATCTTTTCAGATTTAATATGATAAACTAAAACTAATTCGCAGTCCTATGACTCTTTTCCACCACATTTTGTAGAAAATAGTAAAAGTTGCAATCCTTTGAGCCAGCGTTCCATTCTGGGCTCTTCCCATTCAGTTATAATATCAGCTGCGATCATATCACTTCAAGTGATAAAAACAAAATAAAAATTTACACTTTGGACACTAAGGTAACACATGGCTCACACACTCAGTGTTGTGTGCAATTAGCATGCATCACAATTTATGTGCCTATCACTTCATTTGTACCGGAAGGAAAAAAACGAAAAAATCTTGTATTATCAGAATGTGGAAACTCTGCCCATGGGTGAAGGTCAACAAAATGCTCATGGGCCCACACTCAGAACCCAGATGGGCCACATGTGGACCCCTGGCCACAGGTTGCCCACCACTGTCCTACATAAGAACATAAGAAATAGGAGCAGGAGTAGGCCATCTAGCCCTTCGAGCCTGCCCTGCCATTCAATAAGATCATGGCTGATCTGTCGTGGCTCAGTTCCACTTTCCCGCCCTCTCCCCATAACCCTTAATCCCCTCGCTTATCAAAAACCCGTCTTAAAAATATTTAGCGAGGTAGCCTTCACCACTTCAACTGGCAGAGAATTCCAGAGATTCACCACCCTTTGAGTGAAGAAGTTCCTCCTCAACTCTGTTCTAAACCACCCCCCCTTTATCTTGAGGCTGTGCCCCCTAGTCCTACTGTCCTTTCTGAGCGGGAAGAGCCTCTCCACCTCTATCCTATCCATCCCATTCATCATCTTATATGTCTCAATGAGATCTCCCCTCATTCTTCTAAACTCTAACGAGTACAAGCCTAGCTTATTCAGCCTCTCCTCATAGTTCAACCCCCTCAACTCCGGCATCAGCCTAGTAAACCTCCTCTGCACTCCCTCCAAGGCCAAAATATCCTTGCGTAAGTGCGGCAACCAAAACTGCACACAGTACTCCAGCTGCGGCCTCACCAGTGCCCTATACAGCTGCAGCAAGACCTCCCTACTTTTATATTCAATCCCCCTCGCTATAAAGGCCAGCATCCCATTAGCCTTCCTGACCACCTGCTGCACCTGCAGGCTGGGTTTTTGCGACTCATGCACAAGGACCCCGAGGTCCCTCTGCACCGTCGCCTGCTGCAGTTTTTCACCACGTAAGTAATAGTCCTTCCTACCATTATTCCTACCAAAGTGGACCACCTCACACTTGCCAACATTAAATTCCATTTGCCAGTTCCTGGCCCATTCGCCCAGCCTATCTAGATCCTTCTGCAGACTCTCCACACCCTCCGCGCAATTTGCCGTTCCACCAATCTTGGTGTCATCAGCAAATTTCGACACCATACACTCGGTTCCCTCCTCCAGATCATCTATATAAATGGTGAATAGCTGAGGCCCCAGCACTGACCCCTGGGGCACTCCACTAGTCACCAACCGCCAATCCGAATAGCACCCATTGACCCTCAAGTTATATTTCTTTTTTCACACAGAGATGGTGGGTGCCTGGGACGCACTGCCAGAGGAGGTGGTGGGAGCAGGCACATTCGCAACATTGAAGAGACATCTGGATGGGTACATGGATAGGGAGGGAATAGAGGGATACAGACTGAGTAAGGGCAGATCGACACAAATGGTCGAGAGCTTCAAGTTTCTAAGTGTCCAGATCACCAATAACCTGTCCTAGTCCCTCAATGCTGATGCTATAGTTAAGAAAGGCCACCAACACCTCTACTTCCTCAAGAGGCTAAGGAAATTTGGCATGTTCACTATGACTCTCACCAGTTTTAACAGATGCACCACAGAAAGCATTCTTTCCAGTTGTATCACAACTTGGTATGGCTCCTGTTCTGACCAAGACCACAAGAAACTACAAAGGGTCATGAACATAGCCCAATCCATCACGCAAACCAGCCTCTCATCCATTGACTCCGTCTGTACTTCCCACTTCCTCGGAAAAACAGCCAATGTAATCAAGGACTCCACGCCCACTGGACATTCTCTCTTCCACCTTCTTCTGTCAGGAAAAAGATTTAAAAGTTGTTTTCCTGAATTCAGGGAGAAGTATTCTTAAGTAAATCTTTTACATCCATCCTCTGCTTAAATTCGTTCATGGGATATGGGCATCGCAGGCTGGGCCAGCATTTGTTGCATATCCCTAATTGCCCTGAATAGCTCACTAGGGAAACTCAGAGGGTGTTTCAGAGCCAATGTTGTGTTCTGATGGCAGATTTCCTTCCCTAAAGAGATGGGTTTTACAACAATTTAAATTGATTTCACGATCATCATCAGACTTTCAATTCCAGATTTTTATTGAATTCAGATTTTAACATTTACCATGGTGGGATGTGAACCTGGGTGGTCAGAGCATTACCCTGGGTCATTGGATTACGAGGCCAGTGTTATTGTCACTACACCATTGTCTCCCCAGATATCCAACAATATCCAGAAGTCTCAGTTTGATGGCTCATCCAAAAGGTGGCACCTCCGACAATGCAGCAGTCTCCCAGTACTGAAGTTTTTTTCAATTCATGAGACATGGACGTCACTGGCTGGCCAATGTTTATTACCCATCACTAGTTGAGGGTCAACTATTGCCACAGCAATGTGGCTTTGGAGTCACACGTAGGCCAGCAGATTTCCTTCCCTTAAGGACATTGGTGAACCAGATGGGTTTTTCCATCCATGGTTTCATGGTCATCAGTAGATTCTTAATTCCAGATATCTTTTATTGTTCTCTGTAATTTTCTTTGTTCTTTTGAATACAAATTCCATCATAGGCCATGGCGGGATTTGAACCCAGGTCCCTGGAGCATTAGCTGAGCTTCTGGATTAATTGGCTAGCAATAATACCACTCCCCTAATGTCAGCATGTCTTTGGAGTGAGGCTGTTGCATTTGGATGAAGAGTTCAGCCGCTGAGCTAAGGCTCCATGGGATAAACATCGGTGTGAGGTTTCCAGACACAGAGATGGAATGGAACAACTTGGAGTTCGAAAGCAGACCAACCTGTTTAAAATTGATTTAATGCTGAAAAAAATCAATCTGAGTTAGTGCCAGAGAGAGAAAGAAACTTAGCGAATGCTGCAGAAATGAAATGGTCAACACCACAGGAATGAACGGACAGCTCCAACCCATGATGCATTGGGAGGCTGATGATGTCATGGAGGCATTTGAGAAGTTTAACCAAAGATCTGGCCTGACAATTGATAGCTTTCAGAAAGATATCAGTGTAAAGTAAAGGGTCAAATATTTCCTTCTGTGGCAGGGGAGAATGGGTTAAGCAGAGATGGTGGCGCAGTAGTATTGTCACTGGACCAGTAATCCAGAGTAATGCTTTGGGGACCTGGGTTCAAATCCCTCTAATGCAGATGGTGAATTTGAATTCAATAAAAATCTGGAATTAAAAGTCTAATAATGACCATGAAACCATTGTTGGATTTTGTAAAAAACCTTCAGGTTCACTAATACCCTTCAGGAAGGAAATTCTGCCATCCTTACCTGGTCTGGCCTACATCTGACTCTACAGCCATAAGACCACATGAATATAAGATACAGGCGAAGAATTCGGCCATTTGGCCCTTTAATCATGGCTCCTGCTTTCTCTTTGTAAACCTTGAAGAACCTTTCGATCCCTGTCTTAAAAACACAATGACCTGGCCTTCACAGCCCTCTGTGGCAATGGGTTCCACAGATTCACCACCCTCTGGCTGAAGAAATCGCTCCTCATCTCAGTTTTAAAGGAGTGTCCCTTGACTTTGAGGCCGTGCCCTCAAGTTCTAGTCTCTCCCACAAGTGGAGACATCCTCTCCATGTCCAATCAATCTAAGTCTCTCAGTATTCTGTAAATTTCAATTAGATTGCCCCTCATCCTTCTAAAATCCATCAAGTATTGACCCAGAATCTTCAACCGCTCCTAAGTGACAACCACAGTAAGGTGGTTGACCCTTAAATGCCCCCAGGGAATTTAAGATTCAATGTTGGCCTAAACAGCAACACCCACATCCCATGATAGAATTAAAAAAATTATTTCAGAGCTGAGTGAGGGCAACAATAAGAACCTTGACAAAACTTCTGAAAGGTAGTGTGCCATTTCTCCGCCCAAATCTCCAACCAGTCCATATCTTGCAGTATCATCTGACAATCCTCTTCAGTATCCGTAACGCCACCAATTTTTGTCATCTGCGAACTTACTAATCAGACCATCTACATTTTCCTCCAAATCATTTCTATATACCACAAGCAACAAAGGTTCCAGAACCGATCCCTGTGGAACACCGCTAGTCACAGCTTCTATTCAGAAAAGCATCCCTCTACTGCTACCCTCAGTCTTCTATGGCCAAGCCAGTTCTGTATCAATCTTGCCAGCTCTTCTTTGATCCTTGTGACCCATGTGACTTCACCTTTCATACCAGTCTACCATGAGATACCTGGTCAAAGGCTTTACTGGAACTGTATTAATCTGGGACTGAGGTCACAAATTGGCCCCAGGATAGATAGAGATGTCAGGTGTCCTTCCCTAAAGAGAAGATGGCCACAGGATATCCCAGAGCACCTTGGAGACAATCAAGTGTTGGTGCTATTGCAACAGAGAGAAAATAATGGAAATTGGAAAACCAGTTGAATTTATAATCACACTCTGACAGCGTTCTTCACAGTTACCAACTCATCATTGATTCAGGAAGGTACCCCTGAGATTTTCCAATGTGCAAGCCCAACCCTGCTTGGAGAACACATGCTCTTCAAATTCAGAATTTGGCAGCTTCCGCCTTTCAGACTGATCTCTCTTACTGGTTAATCTGGCAGTGGGGTGTGCCGTTACTGCCCCCTAGTGACCAATACTGCTGAATGGCAGAGGTATGATAAAGCATGCTCAGTACTAAGAATAAATTTATGGCAGTCTCTTCAAAATTCTCCAACATCGTCCATGCTTTAATTCTGTTGAATGTATTTTGCTTGAGGCTTTCAGGAAGAAACAATGAAACGGTTGTGATCAGTTAGTGCTCCCCAGCCATTATCCCGATTCATTGGTTTGATTTGATTTATTATTGATTTTTGATTTGATTTATTATTGTCACAGGTATTAGTATGCAGTGAAAAGGATTGTTTCTTGTGCGCTATTCAGACAGAGCATACCGTTCATAGAGGAGGAAAGGAGAGAGTGTAGAATGTAATGTTACATCATAGCTGGAGTATAGAGAAAGATCAACTTAATGCAGGGAAGAAGCTGTTCTTGAGTCAGTTGGTACGTGACCTCAGACTTTTCTATCTTTTTCCCAACAGGAAAAGGTGGAAGAGAGAATGTCCAGGGTGCGTGGGGTCCTCCATGCTGGCTGCTTTTCCGAGGCAGTGGGAAGTGTTGTTAGAATCAATGCATAGGAAGTTGGTTTGCATAATGAATTGGACAATATTCACGACCTTTCGTAGTTCCTTGTGGTCTTGGGCAGAGCAGGAGCCATACCAACCTGTGATACAATGCTTTCTATGGGTGTATCTGTAAAATGTCATAGCTGACATGCCAAATTTCCTTAGTCTTCTGAGAAAGTAGAGGCATTGGTGGGCTTTCTTAACAATAGTGGCACCATGGGGGGGGCACCAGGATAGGTTGTTGGTGGTCTGGACAACAAAAACAAGCATTTCTACTTCATCCCCAATGATGTAGACAGGGGCATGTTCTCCACTATATTTCCTGAAGTTGATGACTGTCTCCTTCGTTTTGTTGATATTTAGGGAGAGATTATTGTAGTCGCACCAGTTCACCAGATTTCCTATCTCATTCCCTCAGTGTACGCAAACAGGCACCGAGTGTGGTGGCTAGGGGATTTTCATGGTAACATCATTGCAGTGATAATGTAAGCCTACTTGTGACACTAATAAATTACCCTTTAAAAAAATACTCTTGCATACCTGATCCTACCACCAAAGTAGATAGTCTCACACTTTTCCCCATTATATTCAATCTGCCATGTGTTTGTCCACTCACTAAGCCTGTCCAAATTCTCTTGAAGCGGCTTTGCATCTTCTTCACAACCACACATCCTCACTTAGCTTTGTCATCCATGAACTTGGAAATATTACATTTCGTTCTCCTATCCACATTCTTTGTAACATAGTCCAGTGTTTTCACTATTACTGATGTAAGGCTAAAAGGTCTGCAGTTCCCCAATTTCTGTATCCCTTCCATTTTAAATAGTTGGACAATATTTGCTACCTTCCAATTTGCAGGAACCATTCCAGAATTTATAGATTTGGAAGATGACTGTGTGGAGTTTGCACATTTGCTCTGTGTCTGTGGGTTTCCTCTGGGTGCTCCAGTTTCCTCCCACAGTCCAAAGATATCTGGGTTAAGTTGATTGGCCATGCTAAATTCCCCTTAGTGTTAGAGGAATTAGCAGGGTAAAAATGTGGGGTTACAGAGATAGGGTTTGGGTGGGATTGTTGTTGATGGGCCGAACGGCCTTCCTCTGCATTGTAAGGATTTTAAGATTTTAAGATGATCACCGGCACATCCACTATCTCAATAGTTCTTTCAACACTCTGCGATGTAAATACCAGGTCCCAGGGACTTAGCATCCTTCAGTCCTATTAATGTCTCCAATAAAACCTTCTTACTAATACTTATTTCCTTCAATTTCACATTCGCCTTGGATCTCTAATTCTGGAAGTTTTCTGGTATCTTCCTCCAGGAAGACAGACACAAAGGACAGGATATTCCACGCAAACCTCTGTACGATTTGCAGTGGTGGAGGCAGCCCACCATTGACCGATGGTGAAATCTTCTGGCCCTGCCACAGTCAACAGGGTCTGAATATGCCCCTGTCCACGGGGAAACCCGCAGTCGGGGGTGCGCCATTGGCTTGGCAGGAAGATCCCACTGGCGTGAACAGTTGAAAAATTCCAGCAAAAGTAATCATTTTGCTCTTCTGCTACTTCTCCATTCCCCATCATAAATTCCTCTGAATCTGTCTGTAATGGGCCCACATTTGTCTTAGACAAGCTTTTCCTTTTTGCATACCTACAGAAGTATTAAGAACATAAGAACATAAGAAATAGGAGCAGGAGTAGGCCATCTAGCCCTTCGAGCCTGCCCCGCCATTCAATAAGATCATGGCTGATCTGTCGTGTCTCAGTTCCACATTCCCGCCCTCTCCCCATAACCCTTAATCCCCTCTCTTATCAAAAACCCATCAACCCGCGTCTTAAAAATATTTAGCGAGGTAGCCTCCACCACTTCAACGGGCAGAGAATTCCAGAGATTCACCACCCTTTGAGTGAAGAAGTTCCTCCTCAACTCTGTTCTAAACCGCCCCACCCCCCTTTATCTTGAGGCTGTGCCCCCTAGTCCTACTGTCCTTTCTGAGTGGGAAGAGCCTCTCCACCTCTATCCTATCCATCCCATTCATCATCTTATACGTCTCAATGAGATCTCCCCTCATTCTTCTAAACTCTAACGAGTACAAGCCTAGTTTATTCAGCCTCTCCTCATAGGTCAACCCCCTCAACTCCGGCATCAGCCTAGTAAACCTCCTCTGCACTCCCTCCAATGCCAAAATATCCTTGCATAAGTACGGCGCCCAAAACGGCACACAGTACTCCAGCTGCGGCCTCACCAATGCCCTATACAGCCACAGCAAGACCTCCCTACTTTTATATTCAATCCCCCTCGCTATGAAGGCCAGCATCCCATTTGCCTTCCTGACCACCTGCTGCACCTGCAAGCTGGGTTTTTGCGACTCATGCACAAGGACCCCAAGGTCCCTCTGCACCGTCGCCTGCTGCAGTTTTTCGCCACGTAAGTGATAATCCTTCCTACCATTATTCCTACCAAAGTGGACCACCTCGCACTTGCCAACATTAAATTCCATTTGCCATTTCCTGGCCCATTCGTCCAGCCTATCTAGATCCTTCTGTAGACTCTCCACACCCTCCGCACAATTTGCCTTTCCTCCAATCTTGGTGTCATCAGCAAATTTCGACACCCTACACTCGTTTCCCTCCTCCAGATCATCTATATAAATGGTAAATAGCTGAGGCCCCAGAACCGACCCCTGAGGCACTCCACTAGTAGTTTGCATTAATTTTTGATTTTCTCTTCCTTTATCAGTTTCTTGGTGCTCTTTTGCCAAGCAGAAACTGATAGCCAAGTTCCACATGCATGAAGACGGCCTCAACCACAATCTTGGGTTCATGTCACACTAATTGTGACCCCACCATTTGGCCTGGGCTTGCAAAATCCTACTAACTGTCCTGGCTTGAGACAATGCACACCTCTTTAACCTGTGATTATAAGAACATAAGAACATAAGAAATAGGAGCAGGAGTAGGCCATCTGGCCCTTCGAGCCTGCCCCGCCATTCAATAAGATCATGGCTGATCTGTCGTGGCTCAGTTCCACTTTCCCGCCCTCTCCCCATAACCCTTAATCCCCTCTCTTATCAAAAACCCATCAACCCGCTTCTTAAAAATATTTAGCGAGGCAGCCTCCACCACTTCAACGGGCAGAGAATTCCAGAGATTCACCACCCTTTGAGTGAAGAAGTTCCTCCTCAACTCCGTTCTGAACTGCCCCCCCTTTATCTTGAGGCTGTGCCCCCTAGTCCTACTGTCTTTTTTGAGCGGGAAGAGTCTCTCCACCTCTATCCTATCCATCCCATTCATCATCTTATACGTCTCAATGAGATCTCCCCTCATTCTTCTAAACTCTAACGAGTACAAGCCTAGTTTATTCAGCCTCTCCTCATAGCTCAACCCCTTCAACTCCGGTATCAGCCTAGTAAACCTCCTCTGCACTCCCTCCAAGGCCAAAATATCCTTGCGCAGGTGCGGCGCCCAAAACTGCACACAGTACTCCAGCTGCGGCCTCACCAATGCCCTATACAGCTGCAGCAAGACCTCCCTACTTTTATATTCAATCCCCCTCGCTATGAAGGCCACCCTCTCTCCAACACATTGTTTGTCCCTGTAAAAACTTGATTACTGTAAAGACTCGCAATCCAACCAATTCTTCACATTCCAGTCTGTAATTATCTTGCAATTGTATCTTTGCCTATATATGCCATGCTTGTGAACCTATCTCCACTCATCTGATGAAGGAGCAGCGCTCTGAAAGCTCATTATTCCAAATAAACCTGTTGGACTTTAACCTGGTGTTGTGAGACTTTTTACTGTGCCCACCCCAGTCTAACACTGGCATCTCCACTGCAATCATCAGGTTACTTACAATTTCCCGCAACTTTATCGGCATTTTCTTTTTAAGCTTATACAATCCTTAATTTCCTTTTTTGACTGCAGTTGATTGACTTTTCTTGTGTTTTGATGCCTTGAAGGAAGGTATAGTTGCTGCAAACTATGTAATAATTGTTTGATGACTACTCATTGCCTCTGTTCCATCATACCTTTTTAATGTATTTTCCCAACACACCTCAGCAAATTTGCCCCTCATTCCTCAATAATGTCCTTTTCTTCAAACTTCACACCCTGGCTTCAGGTTGAACTTCCTCATTTCTAACCATAAAGTAAGTTCCTCCCGTATTATAGTCACTCGTCCCTAAAGGTTCTTTTACAGCAAGAATGTTGTAAACGTGGTTGCAGTTTTGGAAAGTACTGCCATGGCAGCCTTGGTGAGCTGTTGCTGTGCTTCCTGTAGATGAGGGCATATGGCATGCCAATGGTGGAGGGAGTGGGTATTTAAACTAAAGAACAAACGACATTACAGCAAAGCAATAGGCCCTACGGCCCTCCAAGCTTGAGCTGATCATGATGCCTGCCTAAACTAAAATTGTATACACTTACGGAGTCTGAATCCTTCCATTCTCATTCTTCTCACGTATTTGTCTAGATGCCCCTTAAATGCCACTATTATACCTGCTTCCACCACCATCCCCCTGGCAGCACGTTCCAGACATTCAGCACCCTCTGTGTAAAAAACTTGCCTCGCATTGCTCCTTAAACTTTTCCCCACTCACCTGAAACCTACGTCCCCTAGTACTTGACTTTTCTACCCTAGGAAAGAGCATCTGACTGACTATCCACTCTGCCCATGTCACTCATAATCTTGTAAACTTCCATCAGGTTGCCCCTCAACCTCCATCGTTCCAGTGAGAACAAACCGAGTTTATCTAACCTCTCCAGATAGATAATACTCTCCAGACCAGGCAACATCCTGTACCCATGAGGTCAATACAGACTCGGGCTCAATGGCCTCCTTCTGCACTGTAGGGATTCTATGAAATATTAAGATTAACATTTGGAAAGGGCTGAGAATGGCACTGTTAATCTGCTTTTAAAACAAGCACTGTGCATGAAGAATGGAAACAATTAACTGAATAAAAGTGATCTGAAGGGGCGGGGGGGGGATGTTATTTACAGGACAAACAACAGGCATCCAAAAAATCTTGGAGCATACTTTAGATTTGTACTAAACATTTAGCACAATGAAAGAGAGTTTATTGCAGGCTATTTAACACTGGATAGTCTTTCGAATATATAACTATTTAGATTAAATAGGTTGGTTTAACAGATTAACATTTAAAAAGAACTCCAAACCACTGACATCTCTCATGTTGTTTGAGAAAAAGTATTAAGATTAACATTTGGAAAGGGCTGAGAATGACATTGCTAATCTGCTTTTGAAACAAGCACAGTGCATGAAGGCTGTAGACAATGAGCTAAATAAAAATGACCGGTGGGCAATGTTATTTACAGCGATGTGCAATGGGCCTGCACAGCAATTAAAAGCAGCAGGAGCGGCACAGCAGTTAGAACTGCTGCCTCACAGCACCAAGGGTCCAGGTTCGATTCTCGAATTGGGTCACTGTCTGTGTGGGGTTTGCATGTTCTCCCCATATCTGTGTGGGTTTCCTTCGGGTGCTCCAGTTTTCTCCCACATTTTGAAAGACGCGCTGGTTAGGCTCTCTGACCCGAATAAACACCAGACTGCAGCGACTAGGGGAATTCCACAGTATCTTTATTGCAATATTAATGTAAGCCTTACTTGTGACAATAAACAGCCTTTTAAAAGTTTGTTAAGCAAGACAACATACAATGTGTACAGGGATTCAACAGGATGTTTACCTTTCAGGTAAAATTTGACACAAAACTATATAAGGAAATACTGGGAGAGATGATGATTTGTTTTGATTTGATTTATTCTTGTCACATATTAGTACGCAGTGAAAAGTATTGTTTCTTGTGCTATACAGACAAAGCATACCGTTCATGGAAAAGGAAAGAAGAGAAAGCAGAAGGTAGTATACCAGACACTGCTAGGGTGTAGGGAAAGAGCAACTTAATGGGAGGTAAATCCATTCAAAAGTCTGACAGCAGCAGGGAAGAAGCTGTTCTTGAGTCGGTTGGTACGGACCTCAGACTTTTGTATCTTTTTCCTGATGGAAGAAGGTGAAAGAGAGAATGCCCGGGGTGCTTGTGGTTCTTAATTATGCTGGCTTCTTTGCCGAGACAGCGGAAATAGACAGAGTCAATGGATGGGAGGCTGGTTTGCGTGATGGATTGGGCTACATTCACCACCTTTTGTAGTTTCTTGTGATCAAAGACTTAGTTAAGGAGGCAGGTTACAAGCTAGGACAGATTCTGCTCTCTGCAATCAGCTGAATATGGCTGGACCACATGTAAGAGATGGTGGCAAAATGGTAATATAGCGAAGCTAATAATCAAACAGATAAAGATCTGGGAGCATGGATCCAAATACCACTGTAGCAAATTCAATAAATGAATGTGGAATCGAAAACTACTTCAGAAATGATGACCATGAAACTATCATTGATTTTTGATTTGATTTATGATTGTTGTTCCTCCCTTTTAGGAAAAAGAAATTTGCTGGACTGGCCTACTTGTCACTCCTGATGAAATAACTCCTTATAGAGGCTATCAGTCCCTCCACCAGATTCCCTTTATTTACAAAATCAATTCCACCCCTCAGAGGGATTATTACAAAGTCAGAATCTGAGTGTCAATAGCCCTGACACTCTCTCTCTCTCTCTCTCGATATATATACACACACAGATGAGGATCCTGATTGGGCAGGCAATCATTATCTCAATCAGAGAGCTCATATTCCAAGATATGCACCTCATTGAGGTGATTAAAGTTTTTCTTTAAGTTTAAAGTTTATTTATCAGTCACAAGGGAGACGTGCGGGGTAAGTTTTTCCATGCAGAGAGTGGTGGGTGCCTGGAACGGATAGCCGGGGAGATGGTGGAAGCAGGCACATTAGCAACATTTAAGGGGCATCTGGCTGCATACATGAATGGGGATGAAAGAGAGGGACACAGACCGAATAAGGGCAGAAGATTTTTTTAAATTTAGTTAGGGCATCACGATCATAATAGGCATGGAGGCCTGTTCCTGTGCTGCACTGTTTTTTGTTCTATTTGCAGCATTTTGCTTTTAGTTCTTTTTAATGTTTATTTACTAGTGTGACAAGTAGGCTCACATTAACACTGCAATGGAAATTCCCTGAGTGGCCACACTCTGGCACCTGTTCAGTACAATGAGGGAGAATTTAGCATGGCAATGTACACAACCACTTGATTTGATTACTGTCAGATGTATTAGTATAATGTATTGTTTCTTACATACTATACAGACAAAACATACCATTCATAAAGAAAGAAACGAGAGTGCAGAATGTACTGTTACAGTCATAGCTAGGGTGTAAAGATCAACTTAATGCAAAGTAAGTCCATTCAAGTCTGACAGCAGCAGAGAAGAAGCTGTTCCTGTGTTGGTTGGTATCAGACCTGACCTTAGTATCTTTTTCCTGACGGAAGGTGGGAGAGAAAATATCCAAGGGGAGTTTGGTCCTTAATTATGCTGGTTGCTTTGCCAAGGCAGCAGGAAGTGTAGACAGAGTCAATGGGTGGACGGCTGGTTTGCGTAATGAATTGGACTACATTCACAGCCTTTTGTTGCTTCTTGCAATTGTGGGCTAAGCAGGAGCTATACCAAGCTGTGATACAGCCAGAAAGAATGCTTTCAATATGTCTGTAAAAGTAAGTGAAAGTCATAGCTGACATGCCAAATTTCCTTAGTCTTCTGAGAAAGTAGAGACATTGGTGGGCTTTCTTAATATAGTGTCAACATGGAGGGACCAGGACAGATTGTTGGTGATCTGGATACTTAAAAACTTGAAGCTCTCAATGCTTTCTACTTCATCCCCATTGATGTTGGCAGGGGCATGTTATCCTCTATGTTTCCTGAAGTCAATGACAATCTCTTTCATTTTGTTGACATTAAGAAAGAGATTATTATCTCCACACCAGTTCTCGAGATTCTCTATCTCACTCCCGTACCCTGTCTCTTCATTGTTTGAGATCCCACCCACTGTGGTGGTGTTGTCAGCAAACTTGAAAGCCGAGTTGGAGGGGAATTTGGCCACACAGTCATCGGTGTATACGCCTACCAGCACATCTTTTGGACTGTGGGAGGAAACTGGAGCACCCAGTTAAAACCCACATGGACATGGGGAGAAAGTGCAAACGTCACAGTGACCTGAGCTGGGAGTCGAACCCGGATCCCTGGCGCTGAGAGGAAGCAGTGCTAACCACTTATGTTCTAAGATCAATGACGTGAAAACTTTGGTTTCCACCTCCACATTGAAAGCCAGCTTGCGCATCAGCAACTTCATCCTCATCTTTGTTTTGGATCTGTTCCAGGATGAAGCAGAACAATACTTTACAAGCCTGGAAGAACAAAGTAATTGTTCCTTAATTTGTGCGTGGTTTCAACTTACCTTTCTTTGGAAGAACAGTGAAGGTATAATCAGTCCACTTCCCCAACAAATTGTCTAGCTTTCACCAGGCTACAAACATTCGGTACATCCTGCCCACTACCCACTCTCTTTCAATCTTAAGTAGCTCTGCTGATATATAACCCTGGCCTATGGCTTTACAGCTGGCCATCTGATGAGTGGCTCGTTGTACCTCAGCTTGAGGTGAATTATGTTCAACTTGGCCTTAAATTCAGTCTATCGTCCTTGTAAAGGTACTCAATATTCACACTATCATGTAGCAAAAAAAAGAACAGCTGACATTATACAGTGCATAAGAAACCAGACACCACACTTTGCACCTTGTTCAATAGAGTACCTATAGTACAACAGAAGCCAAGATGGAGTTTCACACCTCATTCACTTCTCTATTGAGACTTGATGAAGTGTTCTAAAAGTTCATTCACTGGGTGACTTCCAGCTTTAATGACATTACTCATTAAGCCCCGTTGAACTCAAAGTTAAAAACTGCTGAATTCATAGAACAATCTCTGGGGGAACAGAAATCAACTGGTTTTACATTCCCTGGGCACACTGCTGATGGAAATCCTATGAAGGCTACCTGTGATTGACAAGATTTGGTCCCAAGGCCGTGACAGAGGGAAAAAGAGGCAGAGTTCGATACATAATGTGGCCTTAGGCAAAACTGACTCTCAGGCACAAGCACAGAAATAGGCCCCTGTGAGAAGAATGTTCAAGTCCAACAGTGGCATCTGCTACCAAATAAACCTGTTAGACTGTAACCTGATGTTGTGAGACTTCTTACTGTGTTTACCCCAGTCCAAGGCCGGTATCTCCACATCAGAAAAATGTTCCAAAGGAGTTAAAATTGCATAGATAACTCTACAATATTCATTCTACTCTGAACATATTTTAGGCTGATGTGTGACTGCATAAACAGAAATGAACACATTCTAAGTAAGCAAGTTTGTTCTTTATTCATTGAACCACAGAGGAATAAAACTTATTATCCTATTTACAAAGGTACCTTGCAATCAGACATGGAGCAGTGCATAAGGGTAAAATCATTCACAGCCGTGACAGCCAGCACTATCAGAGAACCACATTCTTTTGGTTCTGTTGTTGGTTCTCCAGTCACAAACAGTAGTGTAATATTTGTTTCAACATAAACATTATATGGAGGGCTGAATGTCTCCATTTAACAGGTACTCTCAAGGCTCTTAGGCTAATCGGTTTTTACCAAATTGACACTATTTCTTCCCTGAATCTGACTGAGTAGGGTTCCATTCGTAGACATGCAGGGTAGAATAGGTGTTGGGTGATGCGGTGGCGCGGGCTCGTTGGGCCGAAGGGCCTGTTTCCCGTGCTGGGTTGTTCTTTGTTCTTTGTTACGCGTTACCGTGCCACAAATATTCGGTACATCCTATCTACTACTCATTCTCTTCCCATCTTAAGTAGCTCTGCCGGTATATAATTCTGGCCATTGGCTTTACAGCTGGCCATCTGATGAGTGGCTCATTGTAACCCACCTCGAATGTGGAACAGGCTCATGTTCAACTTAGCTTTAAATTCAGACTCACCATCATCCTTGTACAGGTACTCACAATACTTGACTCTCAGAACCTTGGAATAACTGGAGCACAGAGTGAGGCCATTTGGCCCATTGCACCTGAGCTGACTCTAGTTAGACCCAATTCCTGACTATTTCCATGTCTTTAAATAAATTGAAGGAGAAAAAAATTCATGTCAAGTCACCGCTGGAGGTTAGATGTGGCTTTGAGGAGATCCCGGAAACTGCACTGACAGAGGCACAAAATGACACCATCGGGATAATGCCAACATTATATGCCATGGTTGTTCTACTCTACAGTTGAAGGCATCTCCACAACCTTCAGCACAGGAGTCTGGAGGAAGGTTCTACCTTAACTGTTAATAATTCATTTTCATGCTACGAAGGGTACACATCCAAATTTTAGACGGTCTGTTCTTTCCCTTCAAAGATATGGATTTGACCTACTGCACGTTTTCAACTTTTTAGTTTTCCTTCTCTTACTGACAAACTGAGCCAATCTTCTGTTCTGGTCTTGATTTCAGATTTCCAGCTGTGACCTACCTTTTTACCCCCTTTTAATCACTCATGTTATGCTTGGCATTGAAGGTATTTAAATTATAGACAAGTAATTGTCAGTGAACAGACATATAAATGAAAGCCTAAAAAAAATCACAAAATACACAGTAACTGTAATGAAGCGGGTAGAATTAGGGACCTTGCGGTGAAGGATCCTCTTGCAGAGAGTGATCATTGTATGGTGGGAGTTTCTGGTGCAGATGGAGGAGGAGAAAGTGGGTTCCTGGACACACGTCCTTTGTTTGAACAGAGGGGAGTACGGTAGGATGAGAGAGGAATTGGCGAATGTTGACTGGGGGAGCGTGTTGGAAGGTAGGTCTGCTGAGGAGCAGTGAAGGATCTTTAAGGACGTCTTTCTTGGTGCTCAGCAGAAATTTATTCCGATGGTTAAAAAGGACCATAGGAGGAGAGGTAATAAGCCATGGACAATGTATGGTGTCGAAATTTGCTGATGACACCAAGATTGGTGGAACGGCAAATTGCGCGGAGGGTGTGGAGAGTCTGCAGAAGGATCTAGATAGGCTGGGCGAATGGGCCAGGAAATGGCAAATGGGATTTAATGTTGGCAAGTGCGAGATGGTCCACTTTGGTAGGAATAATGGTAGGAAGGACTATTACTTACGGGGCGAAAAACTGCAGCAGGCGACGATGCAGAGGGACCTCGGGGTCCTTGTGCATGAGTCGCAAAATCCCAGCCTGCAGGTGCAGCAGGTGGTCAGGAAGACTAATGGGATGCTGGCCTTCATAGCGAGGGGGATTGAATATAAAAGTAGAGAGGTCTTGCTGCGGCTGTATAGGGCATTGGTGAGGCCGCAGCTGGAGTACTGTGTGCAGTTTTGGTCGCCGTACTTACGCAAGGATATTTTGGCCTTGGAGGGAGTGCAGAGGAGGTTTACTAGGCTGATGCCGGAGTTGAGCTATGAGGAGAGGCTGAATAAACTAGGCTTGTACTCGTTAGAGTTTAGAAGAATGAGGGGAGATCTCATTGAGATGTATAAGATGATGAATGGGATGGATAGGATAGAGGTGGAGAGGCTCTTTCCGCTCAGAAAGGACAGTAGGACTAAGGGGCACAGCCTCAAGATAAAGGGGGGGTGGTTTAGAACAGAGTTGAGGAGGAACTTCTTCACTCAAAGGGTGGTGAATCTCTGGAATTCTCTGCCCGTTGAGGTGGTGGAGGCTGCCTCGCTAAATATTTTTAAGACGCGGGTTGATGGGTTTTTGATAAGCGAGGGGATTAAGGGTTATGGGGAGAGGGCGGGAATGTGGAACTGAGACACGACAGATCAGCCATGATCTTATTGAATGGCGGGGCAGGCTTGAAGGGCTGGATGGCCTACTCCTGCTCCTATTTCTTATGTTCTTATGTTAACTCCTTCCATAGCCCTAAAGAGAAGAGCAATAATTTGGGAATAACTCAAACAGGAAAGTATTAGAATTGGGACAAGTCAAAGTGGTTGTAAACATTTTCACTTCATGCCCCTTAATTATAGATTTTTCTGGAGTCCACTTTAATGTCTTTTCACCAACTAGCTAATTTGGTCTTTTACAGTCAGTTATCTCACTTCTTCTTTGCATATTAATAGCCTGTGAATACTTTTTGTGTGAAAAAAAATTGAAATTAATTTGATAGCTTTTTCAAGGTGCTGGCATAGAAATGCTGGGATGAATGGTCTTGTGATTCTATGAGAAAAACGGAGGGATATTTCACCAGTGGTTCGATTTTAACTTTATAGATCCATCTAATACAATGGTAGAACAGATCAAGTGGATGAATGCGCTACTTCCATTCCTACACTCCAGTTCCTACTGATCAGATTTAAATATCAGAGGAGCAGCTCTCTGGCACACATGTCCTTGCATTAGGATGAGGCTGCTGGAGAAGGAAATCCTTCTTTCCGCTGGATTGTAGGCAGGGAAGCTCGTGTGATCTACTAGGCTTGGCTGCAATGCTATTATGCCCTCATGACCAAATTATGACCGCCAGCACTCAAATATCTAAGCTCAGACATGATGAGTGGCGATTTGGATGAGATATTAAGAGGCAAAGGGTGCCTGCAGAAACAAAGCCCCTAAAGGTCGGCCAATATGTTCAAAGAGAGAGGGGAAGAAAATGCGTCAGAGTTAACAACAGCAAAGAAAAAATATAAATAATTCTCACACCATATACAGCCTGAGCTCTTCAACAAAACGCACCAAAAATGGCCAACTATTTGCATTCTATGTTGGGAGTGTGCAGTTCACTAGAATACAGCTGAGACTTCAGGTGGAGATCTTCTAACCAACACCAAAAAGAGTCTTTCACTCCATTACTCTATAGTGAGAAGACAGTAACTTGCTGCATCTACTGAATTATTTCTTGGTTCTGTTACTATACACATCATAAAGGGAGCAGCTGCAAGATATGCTTTCTATGCAAAGGGAAAATAGAAGTGCATTAACACAGGTATCTATCGAAAATAGGTGACTGAAGAGAATTATTAAAGGATTGGAGGGAGAACAGGAAAATGGGATTGGGGTTGATTATTCCAATGTGAAGATGGTGGGCAGATGGATTGGAGATCCGGATTTCCCTTCCCTTGAACTCTCTATTATCAACATCATTATTCTCTACCTCTCTGAAAAGAACCAACTTAATAAAAGTGCCTTTCGCTATATCCTAAATTGCTGTATAACCAATCATAGACTCGAAGTTTGATTATTTTAGTGGTGTAAACAAATACAGAGGTTAAATTTCTCACAGCCCTGACCCAGCAAACTGCAGTAAGATAAATGACCAGGTAACCTGCTTCAGCAATACTGGTTCAGGAACAGATATTGGCCAGGGTTCTCCTGCTGTTCTCTAAACAGTGCCACGGGATCGCTCTATTTCTACCTGAGGGGGCAGCAACATAACTGCATTGTGGGATGCCGTTGCTCGTCACACCATTGCTATTACCTGCAATTCACTTAAGCACAACGACTGGCAGACAAAAATTTTGTATGGCAAAGATAGCACAGCAGTGACGTAGAAAGAAGAAAAGCGGCGAGCTTGAAATTAAACAAAAAAAAACTGAGAACATTAGAAACGTGCAGCAGACCTGTCAGAATTGGGGGAGAGGTCAATCGAAAGGGCAGAGATAGACTGCGACCCCACCCCCCACTTGTTTCTGAAACCCAATGGCCTCGATTCTCACTTATTTACGCTACACTGTTGGCTTTGAAACCTAATGATTTTTTCTGGACACATTCCTCACTCTAATGTTCTTCCCTATCAAAATCTTTCGAGAGGCTGCCTGGTAATTTGATCGTCGTCTTCGCTTTTTAAAAAGAAATGCTAATTCGAAGTAATTATTCTCAATAAAGTAAGAGGATTTACCATGCAAAAGCACAGTAATCAGACAAGCTTAACTACTCTTTGTCCTGGCATTAAGATGCCACACAGGCTGTCTCCAACTATTAAAGGAACGGTATCCTCAACATTACCCTATCCTCAAGGTTACTTTGAAAGAAAAATACTTATAGCTGAATCAAAAAACTGCTTCACTTGGTATGGAGTTGCTCAGTTGTAAACACCAGGATGGTCCAGGGTTCAATGCAATGGTCACTGCCAAGTCAGCTGATATCAGCTGCATAATAGGAGCACTACAGCCCCTATTTTAAGGTGCAGACTTCTGTGTCTGACAATTATGTGATAGTCCATGCCAAAAAAAAGTGTCCATGTGCAAAGCTCAGGTTAGGATAGGGGAAATTTGAGTTCCCCGTACGATGCCCCCTACAGTTGAACAGCCTATCAATGATACCATCCAGATGTAGAAATGAACATCCATTTGGAACAATCACTGAAGGGTTTTCAGTCTCTAGGAACAGTATCCTTTATTATCTTCAGGGAGAAGGGGATGAGAATGAAAGAAAAGGATGAAAACTCTCAATGACATTTAAAGTGGTACAATTCAAAACACAGAGGAGAATATCCCAGACGCCAGGCCTTTGACTGATTATGACTTTTGTTTCCACCCATCGCAGGAAGTATCAAAGGTGACGCAGACCCAATCCTCAATCAATAGGGGACCATTCGGCCCATTGAGTCTGCACCAACAACAATCCCATCCAGACCCTACACCCATATCCGTACTTTTTTTTGCCCGCTAATCCCTCTAACCTAAGCATCTCAGGACACTAAGGGGCAATATTAGTATGGCCAATCAACCTAACCCGTACATCTGTGGACTGTGGGAGGATGTTAGGGGTAAGTTTTTCACTCAGAGGGTGGTGAGTGAATGGAATCGGCTGCCGTCAGTGGTGGTGGAGGCGAACTCGCTGGGGTCTTTTAAAAGACTTCTGGATGAGTATATGGGGTTTTATGGGATTGGGGGTTATAGATAGGTGTTGATGTGATCGGCGCAACTCGTGGGCCGAAGGGCCTGTTTGTGCTGTAGTGTTCTATGTTCTAAACTGGAGAAAACCCACACAGACATGGGGAGAATATGCAGACTCCAAATAGACAGTGACCTGATGCTGGAATCGAACACAGGCCCCTGGCATTGAGGCAGCAGTGCTAACCAGGGTGGCTTGCAATAATATAGTGCTATTCGTGACCTCTATGAAAGCTATGTTCAGAAAGGAGTGCATCGGCTTCCCATCCACCTACTATCTTCCTGAAGCAGAAACACTGGCGTTTTCTCAAGGATAAAATATATTTGACAGGAGATCCTACAAGCTACTTTGTTTTTTGGGGAGAAAGTTCCAACTGTTCCGAGATGGCTAAAAATCCACTGTAAAAATCTCATCCACATCTTTTAAGGGTAGCCAGTTAACAGCAGGAACACGGGTCCTCCCCTGACCCCACAGTGAAGGCCATTTGTTGCAATCCAGCACAGATCGACCAAACCAACAGACCAGTTTCACAAATCTGGGGCTCAACCCTCTGCGCCACTCTGGGCCATCTAAAAGAATTGGGGTAACAGTTATATATAAAATTATAAAGACTTCCTCCCCATCATCATAAGGGCTGGTGGAGTTCTCAGAATCATAGAACCCTACAGTGCAGAAAGAGGCCCTTCAGCCCATCGAATCTGCACCGACCACAATCCCACTCAGGCCCTACATCCAAATCCATACATGTTTTACCCACTAATCCCTCTAACCTAAGCATCTCAGGACACTAAGGGACAATTTTAGTATGGCCAATCAACCTAACCCGTACATCTGTGGACTGTGGGAGGAAACCGGAGCACCTGGAGGAAACCCACGCAGACACAAGGAGAATGGCACATTCGGACAGTGACCCGAGCCGGGAATTGAACACAGGTCCCTGGAGCTGTGAAGCAGCAGTGCAAACCACTGTGCTACCGTGCTGCCCCGTTCTGAAGACATTAATTTTTAAAAAAAAGTTACTTGGACCTTTATCTTTGGTTCTGTGGATTTTATTGGCCGCTGCATTACATAACCAATGAGATTAAAAAGAAAGAAAACTCCCAAATACTGTACATCCGTAATGACAGTGCTGAAAATACACAGTAGGCATGTCAGCATTCACAGGAGAGAAAAAGGAGGTCAATGCTTTGGGATTAGATTCTTCTCCAAATGACTGAAATGTTATATTACCATATTACGCACACTACACACCTGCTGTATCTTTCCAGTGTTGTTGGGTTTCAAGTCGTTATGAATGGATGTGATCAAGGCAATTTTTTTTTTTAGAAAAGGATTGCGTGCAGGCTCGCTATCTACCCAACCTCATACTATGCTGTCATCCACCTTCTTAAAGCGAAAAACATTTCAGACTGTCAACTCGAAACAAAATGCGTTCAGAAGACCTGACAAGAAGATAAACAACTTTTAGGGAAAAGAAATTCCACCGACTGCTCCAAAAGATCCATTAGAAAAACCCATTGGCAGCTCCCAGGTGCCCTTCATTTGGTTTGCTTCAACGCCTGTCCCCAGACCCACAGTTCTCCAACCATCTGCAAGCAAAGAGAACGATGTTAAAGTAGAAACGCGTGCTACATCATCTTCCGCATTCACTGGTGTGAAGTACAGCACGTGACAGCAAACGCAGCCTGTTTCTAGACGGAGTTTGGCCACGGTAAAAATCTGCCCACAGCGTCCCCAAGATGTGTAGGTTAGATGGATCAGCCATGTAAATGTGAGGGGTTACAGGGATAAGGTGTGCGTGAGGGCAGAGGTCAGATGCTCTGTTCGAGAGTTGGTGCAAACTCAATGGCCTTCCTCTGCACTGTTGAGATTCTATGATTCTGAACTAGTGTCACTAAGAGCGGAGCTCAGAGATTAAGATGTTAACATGTCCAATCAGTGCACAGGAAATAGAGAGCAAATCGAATGCTGAGCTATAGAGGAGCCTACAGTGTAACTTGTGCTTAAACTGTACACCGTACTGTGGAGGTGCATCTTGAATTCTGCTTAGCTGTGTTGCAGAAAAAACAAGGTTGCTTTCTCATCACCAGGGTACTTGAGGGAGGAGAATAGACTGGAGAAATGTATTTGTTCCAAGCATGCAGAGATGAGTGAGTGGTGCCCATGTTTGAGCACATGATCACTGCTTCACTGTAGGATAAGGCGATACAGTTCTTTTGCGGGGTGGGGGGATGTGGTGGTGGTGGTGGTGTGATGAAAGACTGAGAGGTGAATCAATTGGGAAATGGTCCCTTCCACTAACATCTGTCAGTGATGGGACAGGGGAACTCTCTAGGTCAGCACCTGTCAGTGATGGGACGGGGGGAACTATGGGTCAGTAATGGGACAGGGGGATCTCTACGGGTCAGTACCCGTTAATGATGGGACTGGGGACACTCAATGGGTGATATCTAATGATAAGGTAAGTTATTTACCTACAGGAGGTATTTCATCGATGGGCAAAATTGTCTCCCCATTCCACCTTAAGGAACTGATTGCTACTGGAAATAAAAACACCAGCACCAATCTGGGACCTTGCTCACGTCCATTCTTTGCGTTAGACAAAACAATGGGCATTATTAGGCTCTCTAGCCTAATGAGAGGAGGCAGTATAATCAAATTGCTTTTTTTATTTGTTCATGGGACATGGGTGTCACTAACTGGCCAACATTTCTTGCCCATCCTTTGTTGCCCAAGGGAAATTGCGAGCCAACCACATTACTGTGGCTCTGGAGTCTCAAATAGGCCAGACTGGTAAGGATGGCAAATTTCCTTCTCGAAAGGATATTAGTGAACCAGATGGGCTTTTCCAACAATCAACAATGGTTTCATGGTCATCAGTAGATTCTTAATTCCAGATTTTTTTTAAATGAATTTAAATTCCACCATTTGCCATGGTGGGGTTTGAACCTGGGTCCCAAGGACATTAGCTGACGTTCTGGATTAATAGACTAGCGATAACACCACTCGGCCATTGCCTCCTCATTATGGTTTAGGAGTGTGGACGTGGGCTGACTTTCCCCTTGCTGAGGCCATGTTTGCTTCCCCTCCACTCTGTACCCTTACCATGATTAGCTAATACATAGGAATCCATGGTTACGATTTGGGACTCAAACTTTCATTCGAATGCTTCAGATACTCACTTTTACATCATCAAATCGTAATGTGCTTTTTATAAAGTTCTGAAACTTCTGTTCTGTCTTGGGTAGCGGCTGCCCCTAGGAAGTAAGAATACACCAGCTCAGTGTGGCCAAGTTTTCTTTACATTTTGCTGAATGACATGAGATTTGTATTAAAGTATAATCCGACAATATGTACTTAACAAGAAAAGGAGAAAGTTGCGTAGTGCATGTACGGGCAGGACACTCTGGGAGGGATGGTACAGTGAATGTGAGACAGTGTGCATGCATCGTGGGGACAGCATCAAAGTGAACCTGAGGAAGGAAGTGCAGAGAAAATGCGAAGAGAAATGCTGTCCAACATGAGACACGAGCATTATGGAAAATAATAGCAGATCTAACAACATCAGTGGAGAGAGAAAAGAGTTAACACTTCGGGGTTTTCCACCAACTTCTGTTTTCACTCCAGCTTTCCAACATCAAGAGTATTTGCTTTTATATGAAGGTTACTGATTTCCGCAATACAAATAACACATTTGAATAAAACAACTGGTTACCTTTTCAACCATGGTCTTCAGCCTGGCTTTTATTTCATCTACGGTGGGTGCTACCTTGATGGGTTTCGGTACCATTGATCTGTCATCTTGCTTTCCATTTTTATCTGGCGTCTGCCAAAGGAAGAGGTAAGTTGCATTGCTTTACTTCACATGGTTACAGATAAGCTACCATGCATTACTGTATTTCACTTTGTTCTTTTTGCTATCTGCTTTTCTAAATGCATCAGCCAGAACGTGCCAAATTTGTAACCGGCGACAATAAAACCGAAATCACAACTGAGCAATACAGTCATAGAGGTCTACAGCACAAAAGAAGATCCTTTGATCGATCGCTTATGCAACAATCAAAGACAAACCACCCAATTATTCTAATCCTTAGCATCCCATGCGCACGCCATTCATTGTGATCATCAAAATCAATATGCTGATTCCCCTTTCCCCATATCCTTAATCGCTTTAGCCCCAAGAGCTATATCTAATTCCTTCTTGAAATCATACAACATTCTGATCTCAACTACATTCTGTGGTAGTGAATTCCACACAATCACCACACTCTGGGTGAAGAAATTTCTCCTCAAACTATGACCCCTAGGTCTGAACTCTTCCAGCATTGGGAACATTCTTTCTGATTCTACCATTTAACTCTTAGAATTTTTTCTTACATTTCCTTGCAATTCCCTCTCACTCTTCTAAACTCTAATGAATACAATCCTAAACAACTTAATTTCTCCTCATACAACAGACCTGCCATCTGAGGAATCAGCCTGGTAAAGCTTCACTGTACTGCCTCCATAGCAAAGATATTCTCCCTCAGATAAGGGCACCAGAACAATACACAATACTCCAGGTGTGGCCTTACCAACACTCTCTACAATTGCAGTAAAACATCTCTATACTCAAGTCCTCGTGCTGCAAAGGCCAACATTACCATTTGCCTCCTTCACTACCTGCTGTACTTGCATGCTTACTTTCAGTGACTGATGCACAAGGACACCAAGGACCTCTGCATCACAAGTGCAAACCTAAATATTTCTTAAATGTTTCAGGCAGCGAGTTCCAGACTCCCACCACCTTTTGGGTGAAGTGTTTTTCCTTTCATCCCCTCGATATCTCTTGCTCCTTTACTTAAATCTACACCCCTGGTAATTGATCCCTCCACCAAGGGGAAAAGTTTCTTCCTGTCTATCTATGACCCTCATAATTTTATACATCTCAAGCACACCCCCCACCTCAATCTCCTCTGTTCCAAGGAAAACAGCCCCACTATATCCAATCTTTCTTCATAGCTAAAACTCTACAGCTCAGGCAACATTCTGGTGAATCCTCTGCACCCTTTCCTGTGCGATCATATCCCTCCTATAATGCTGATTCTAGAATTGCACACTATTTCCTAGCTGTGGTTTAATCAATGTTTTATATAGTTTCAGCATAACTACCTGTTCTAAAAACACTATGCCTCGACTAATAAAGGTAGATATACCATATGCCTTCTTAACCAATTTATCCACTTGTCCTGTTACCTTAAGGGACCAGTGTACATGCACACCAAGGTCTCTTAAGAGTATTGATAGGCAGAGGGATCTGGGCGTACAGGTACATAGCTCACTAAAAGTGGCAACGCCGGTGGAGAAGGCGGTCAAGAAGGCATACTTGCCTTCACTGGCCAGCACACTGAGTTTAAAAATTGGCCAATCATGTTGTAGCTTTACAGAATCTTAGTTAGGCCTCACTTGGAATATAATGTTCCAATTGTGGTCACTACCAGACGGACGTGGCGGCTTTGGAGAAGGTGTCTGGCATTAGTTATGAGGACAGGTTGGAGAAACTTGTTCTCACTGGAACGATGGAGGTTGAGGGGCAACCTGATAGAAGTCTACAAGATTATGAGGGGCATGGACAGAGTGGATAGTAAGCAGCTTTTTCCCTGGGTGGAAGAGTCAATTACTAGGGGGCATAGATTTAAGGTGTGAAGGGCAAAGAAATGTACGAGGCAATTTTTTTTTCCTTTACACAGAAAGTGGTGGGTGCCTGAAACTCGCTGCTGGTGGAGGTAGTGGAAACAGATATGATAGTGGCTTTTAAGAGGCGTCTTGATAAATATATGAATAGGATGGGAAAGGAGAGATATAGTGCCTGGAAGGGTAGGGGGTTTTAGTTCAGTCAGGCAGCATGGTCGGTGCAGGCTTGGATGGCCAAAGGGCCTGTTCCTGTGCTGTAATTTTCTTTGTCTTTCTCTGATCCTCAGTGCTTCCCCCAGGGTCTTGCCTCCCCTCATGTATTCTGTTTTGTTTGTCCTGCCTAGGTGCATCTCCTCACAGTTATCCAGATTAAATTCCATTTGCTACTGACCAGCCCATTTATATCTTCTTGTAATCTCAGGGAATCCTCTTCATAATTTACAACCGTACCAATTTTTATATTACCTATGACCTTATCGATCAAACCTTCTACATTCAAGTCTAAATAATTTATATAAACCACATACAGCCAGGGTTCCAACACTGACCCCTGTGGGACTCCACTGGATACTGTCTTCCAGTTCGAAAAACACCCCTCAACCATCGTTCTCTGCTTCCTGTCTCAGCCAATTCTGAATCCAGTTTGCCACATTTCCTTGGATCCCATGGGCTTCACTATCAGTCTCCCATATGGGACCTTGTCAAAATCATTGTTGAAGTCCAAGTAGACTACATCAAATGCATTACCCTCACTTACATACCTGATCACCTCTTCGAAAAATACAATCATGTTGCCCAGACGTGACCTCCCCATAATAAAACCACCCTGACTGTTCGAGATTAATCCCTACCTCTCCTAGTGCAGATTAATTTGATTTCTCAGAGTTGCTTCCACTAGTTTCCCACTACTGAAGTTAGACCGAGTGGCCTGCAGTTTTCTGCTTTATCCCTTCCTCCCTTTTTGAATAATGATACCACAGCCCAAAGATGTGCAGGTTAGGTGGACTGGCCATGCTAATTTGCCCCCTAGTGTCAAGGAGACTAGCTAGGGTAAATACATGGGGTTAGAGCCTGGATTATGTTTAGTGCAGACTCGATCAGCTGAATGGCCTGCTTCTGCACTGTAGGATTCTATGGTTGGCTGTCCTCTAGCCCTCTTATGTCTCCTGTAGTGAGATAAGAAACCCAGTCCCCACAACAGCAGCAATAATTCCTCTATTTGTCTTCACAGCCTATTTAAAGCTCCTCCACATTTTTTTGCAACCCTCAAAAAGACTGTCTTGATTATCAAGACAATTTTGAGGAAAGCTGTCTTCTTATATTTCTCAGAATCATACAGCGGTGATTCGGGACATCTTGAATGACCATAAGAAATAAAAGCTGGAACAGGTTCATGAGAATGGTCTCAGGGATGAGGTATTTCAATTTGAGAAGGAAGAGAGGATATTTGATAGAGGTGTTCAAAATCATGAAACACCTGAAGGAGTAAGTAGAGAGAGAAAGCGTTTCCTTTGGTAGAAGGGTCGAGAACGAGAGGATGCTCAATATTTTGTCATTCGCCTTAAATCAAGGACAATACAAGGAAAAGTTTTTTAAATACAGCAAAGGGTTAGGGTCTAGAATGCACAGAGTGATGGAGACTTTTTCTCATGGGAATTAGATAAATCCTATTCCCCCATCACCCCTGGGTTCAACGACTTACACTGGCTCCCGGTCATGCAATGTCCTGATTTTGAAATTCACATCCTTCATTTTCTCCCAAGTCCTTTCATAGCTTCCCTCCTCCCTATCCATGTGGTCTCCTCCAACAACACAATCCTCTTGAGATATCTGCAATCTTCTAATTCTGACTCCCTGTGAATTCCTAATAGTAATCACTCCATCATTGATGGGGCCTTTAGTTCTCTTGGCATTGAGCAATGGAATTCCCTCCTGACACCTCTCTTACTTACCTCCTTTTAGACATTCTCTCACTGACCAAGCTTTTGGTCACTTTATCTAATATCACCTCTTGCGATTTGGTGTCTTAATTTGTTTTACTATGCTCTTGTGAAGCAGCTTGTGATGTTGAAGTTTAAGTATATTCATTAGTATCACTGCAATGAAGTTATTGTGAAAATCAACTAATCGCCACACTAATGGCATTTGTTCAGGTACAGAGGGAGAATTTAGCATGGCCAGTGCACTCTACCATCACGTCTTTTCGGGCTGTGGGAGGAAAACCACACACGGGGAGAACGTACAGACAGTGACCCAAGCGGGACTCGAACCGGGTCCCTGACGTTGAAGCGCAGGAGTGCTAACCACTATGTCACCACGGCATCCCTGTTTCATTGCTAAAGGCACTTAAATACAAGATGCTGTAAACAGCCAAAGATGCACAGCATGGATCAAGGTATTCAAGATATTCTATTTGTTGCTGTTCATGTCAGGCAAGTCCCAGAAGCATGTAGTTTAGGGCACGTATTAGAAGTGGTCTTTGTATAGCATCAATTGCTTTCTATTTTATTAATTCTACCTTAGTCATTCCTCCTTCACCCCTTACTCTCTTAAGTTCCAAAGACAATGAAGTTCATAATTCTTCCTTTCCAGTGACTCTCAAGAGTTGAAATAAAAAAATTCAAAATTCCTTCTACTTTTTTTTTTAAGTATCTCAAGATTTTGGTGCTTACCTCCTGCCTTCCTGGTACAATCTACACCAGATCTCAAACTTGGTATCAATAAACTCTGACATACTCTGTGCTGCTCTTTTCAAGCCTTGCACTACTGCCCTCGAGCCCTTCATCTGAGTTTCTCCATAATAATTTATTGAAAGAAACACATTTATTACTTTTGGAGTTTTAGAAGCAAGTCTACAATTCATTGTGGCCTGTGTTATACCTGACCCAACAAAAACTCTCATCACTGGATGCAAGGAGACAAAAGGCATTCCATTCCCTAATATGGTCATCACTCACCTGAACGAGTGAATTAATGATGCTTTCCCTTTCAAAAAAAAACTAGAGTAATGGAGAGCCTTGAGAATGAACAACAAAAAAAATTCCAGTTGTAAATGAATGCATCACATCAATGTCTTCTTACATCAGTCAGATCAAAGGCAATGTTATTATAGGATACAGAAACCACATTCAAATCCCTTGGAAGCTGGCTTATGGCCAGAACGGTAGATTTTGATTCTTCAAAGAACTGCGACATGGACCGCTACATGACCAACAGAAATAGTTTTTTTTTGCTTTTCCATAGGGTTTCAAGCTCCTCGCAACACTCCCCTGCCTTTGTCTCTTCGGGATTCCACCACGTGGCAGATGATCTGTGGAAGGTCAAGGCTTTTTGGTTAAAAGTCTGCGGGCTGCTATCCCAGGATCCTGGCTGTTATGCACGGATTTCCTCTACTGCCACTGCCCCGCACCGACTGCGAGAGATACATGGGAGGGCTGTGTGGCTGCACAGTCATGTGTGTGCCGGGGTGGTGGTGGTGGTGGAGGAAGAGAAAAGGCATCTATTAGCCAATACTGCTGGAAACCTTGTTGCCAGGCCACAATCCCGATTGTTGTTTTTTGTGGGGGAGATCCAAACCGATGGTATGTTTAGATACGGGACCTACCTTTTATCTTTGAAAGGCTTCTATATTCATGATGCATCATCTTGAGGGTTAGGCCACGGGAAGGATGAAGAGTGAACTCTTTCTGAAAGTGGCTTCAAAAGTAGAGCGACACTGCTCTTCACAAGGCTGAAGAGAAACTCCAAACTAAAAAGTGGGTGCTTTTGGGCCATGGCTATTTTAACAAAGTAAGAAGTCTGGCAACACCAGGTTCAAGTCCAACCAATTTATTTGACAGTAGACTTACAAGCTTTCAGGGTTTGCCCAACGTCAGGTGAATTGAAGGGCAAACCCCGAAAGCTTGTCAGTCTACTATCAAATAAATTGGTTGGACTTGAACCTGGTGTTGCCGGACTTCTTACTGTGTTTACCTCAGTCCACCGCCGGCATCTCCACATCATGACTACTACTTTAACGAAACCATTCAACTCGATGCCTGCTCAGATTACAGCCAGTATCGTGTAAAATGTTTAAAAAAGCGACGTATTTAGCAAAGGGGGAGGCTCTCAGGTTCAGCGTACAAACAACTCAAAATTCCAGTCAATCTTAGAATTGCCAACTCACAGCTGTGTCATCTAAAAGCCAAACATATTACTCAAACTTAGGGCAGGGAAGATGCTCACAGCAGGGTTGTTGTGCTTGCCAATTCACATTGGGAAACACATCTGACTTGTGCCAGATTCCAAAGCAAAATGCAAGTTAACAGAAGCTCTAGACAGTGAGGGTAAAAAAAATACATGAAAGAGGAGGCAGGGCAAAGAGCAAAGAAAATTAACTAACTTGGTCAGATTTAAAAAAAATCATTCATGGGATGGGAGTGTGACTGGCAAGGCCAGCACTGATTACCTTTGAAAAGGTGTGAGATGCCTTGAATATAACAGAAAAGCTTGCTAGACGATTTCAGAGGGCAATTAGGAGTCAACCACATTGCTGTGGCCAGGCTTGGTAAAGACAACAAACATCTTTCCCCAAAGATAAAGCAGATCAGCTTTTTATGACAATCTGGATGTTACAGGATCACCATTACCAATGCCAGCTTTTTAATAGCAGACTTATTTAATCAAGTGAAGTTAAATTTGTCAGCTACTGTGCAGTGGGATTTTAAACCTAAATGCCCAGGCCCTGAATTACCAAAATTAAAGCAGGAAGTGCTGGAAACACGCAGATCTGTTGGCATCTGTGGAGAGAGAAACAGAGTTAATGTTATGAGTCCAAAGTTCCAAAGAAGCACGTAACTCGAAACGTTAACGCTGTTTCTCTCTCCACAGCTGCTGTCAGACCTGCTGAGTATTTACAACACCGTTTTTATTTCAGATTTCCTGCATCATGCAGTATTTTGCTTTTACTCCCCTGAACTATGAGCTCAGTTACAAAACCCCAATGCCACTATACCCCAATTAGTGTCCTTTAGAACATCTGCTTTGCCCAGGCATGGTGACAATTCTCAAAGTGCTGAGAGTATATACATGCCATGGCACCTCGAGTCCATTGGCATTCACTATTTGGGCCTGAGTGAATTACTGAAGAGTACTTAAGGGAACTTTTTTTTGATAACTCAGATGCTTTTTGAGCTTTTCATTATATCCCTATACAAGTGAAAAAACCTTTGCCTCCTTATTCTTCTCCAGTTGTTGTGCAGCCTTTGATACTGTTGACCACACCATCGGTGCCACCACACAATCAGTGGGACAGCACGGTAGTACAGTGGTTAGCACTGCAGCCTCACAGCTCTAGGGACCTGGGTTCAATTCCAGCCTTGGTTCACTGAGTGTGTGGAGTTTGCACATTCTTCCCATGTCTGCATGTGTTTCCTCTCAGTCTGAAGTTGTACAGGTAAGGTGCACTGGCCATGCTAAATTGCTCCTTAGTGTCCCAGGATGCGTAGGTTAGAGGGATTAGTGAGGTAAATACATGGGGGTTACAGGGCTAGGGTCAAGGTGGGATTGATATCGGTGCAAACTCGATGAGCCAAATGGTCTCTTTTGCACTGGAGAGTTTGTATGATTCTCTGATCCCTCTCCATTGTCATCCAGCTGGATGGGTCTGCTCTCACCTGATTCCAATTTTATTTATCTAATTTTAGCCAGAGAATCACATACAATGCTTTCTCTTCCTAGTTCCTCACCAGTATACCTCTAGTGCTCCCCCAAGGATCAATCCTTGGACCCTCTTTCTCATCCCTATCACACAGAGTTGTGGAGGTTAGGTCAATGAGCATAGTCAAGAAGAAATCAATTAAGATTCTGGAATGTAATGACAAAATCTATGGAAATAGTGGGCATAATTCAAAATCAGTCATGATCTGTTTGAATGGCGGAGCAAGTTTGATGGGCTGAGTGGCCTGCTGCTGCTCCCATTTGCTATATTTCTATCTGCATTCTGCTCCTCAGCAACATCTGAAGGCACCATGTTAGTTTTCAAATTGAGGCTGATCTCATCCAGCTTTACTTCTCATTTCTCCTCCACATCATCAGACTGCTTATCAGGCATCCAGCACTAGATGAACAGAAATTTCCTCCAATTAAATACTGGGAAGACTGAAGCCATCCTTTTCGGCCCCCGCTCCAACCTCCATTCTCTGGCTATTGACTCAATCCCCTCCCAGTTAAGAGTTTGAGATTAAACCAGACTGCTCTCAACCTTCTTGGCACATGATCTAGAAATGAACTTCTGACCTTATAGTTGAGCCATCACTAAAACCATCTACTTCCACCTCCATGACATCACCTGATTTCACCCATCTCAGTTTACCTGCTGCTAAATCCACATTTCTGCCTCTGTTATCTCTGGACTCAACTAATCCTGTGCATTCCTGGTGCTCTCCCACATCCCTCCATTCATAAACTTGAAGTTGTCTAAAACTCTGCTGCACACGTCTTAACTCTCAACAAATCCTAAACCTTATTATCTCACTGAACGACATTTTCCCCCCGAAATGCAACATCTTGATTTTCAAATTCATATTTCAAACCCCTCCCCAGCCTCACCCCTCTCAATCTCTAATACCTTCCAGCCCCACAACACTCCAAGATATCTGCACTCCTCTAGTCTGGCCTGTTTTGAATTGCTCCTTCGTTGGTGATTGCACTTTTAGTTGCCTGTAGTGGCTCAAATCTCAAAATGACAAGACGGAGTACAGGAAAAAGATCGAGAATCAGGTGAAATGGAGAGATAGAACATAGAACATAACAGCGCGGAACAGGCCCTTCGGCCCACAATGTCGCGCCGACCAGTCTTATTTCTAAAAAAAACATTGACCCACTAATCTAAACCAATCCCTTTTCGTCCATAAACCTATCCACCAATCTCTTAAACGCCCCCAAACTAGGCGCATTTACAACTGCAGCAGGCAGGGCATTCCAGTCCCTCACCACCCTGATGATAATAATCTCTCCCTTACTATCAGTAAAATAAAGGAGATAGTCATTGACTTCAGGAAAAGTAGTGGAGGACACACCCCTGCCTACATCAACTGTGATGAAGTGGAGATGGTCAAGAGTTTCAAGTCTCTAGGTGTTCGGATCACAGTAATCTGTCCCTTCATACAGATGCTATAGTTAAGAAAGCCCACCAATGCCTCTACTTTCTAAGAAGGCTAAGGAAATTCGGCATGTCCATGCCGACTCTCACCAATTTTTACAGGTGCACCATAGAAAGCATGGCTCCTGCTCTGACCAAGACTGGACAAAACTATAAAGGGTTGTGAACATAGCCCAGTCCAGCACACAGGCCAGTAAAGAGAAGAAAAAAAGGAAAAAAATATTGACTATCTTTTTTGTTTGTACACAGGCACAATGGCACACTCCAAACTTGAGCTGCAGAAAATTTTGCACTGTAATATGGCTGGCCTATTATATATTGCGATTGTGTGCTGGCTTGGCCACAGTTTCTGAAATGCCACATACTATTACAGTGGCTCTGAAAGGCAATCTTCCGCCCCCCCTGTAGCAAGACTAACCAGGCAGTCACGCTCTGATTAGTACATAGTTATTAAGGTAAGAGACATCTGAACACTGTGGTTTGGGAACTAAAGAAGCATTATTCCGCAATTTGTCTCGCATAATCATGCCAAACTTAATTACATGATGCGAGAGGTTGGAATTCATTTCATGTGGTAAAAGGCTAAATACTGTGATGTAAGCCCATGTAAGTAGTAATTCAATACAGTTGATTCTTGTTCAGCGAATACACCCCTGCTTGCCATGAAATATTTCTCTACTGCGAGAAACAAAATAGCTGACTTAACAAGGGATTTAAAAACTATAACACAAACTTGCGTGTATTGTAAAAAACATGACGTCTTCTTTGCTGCTAATCTGTTTTAGCTGCAATAAAAAAAAGTTCTATAAATAAATAACTGGGAATATGCCAAGGCCAGCAAAGGAGATGACAGATACTGCAGCTAAGTGGAAGATGGAATGCATGAATAGATGGCCTTCAATAAACTTCATGTGTTTGAAACAGTTCTGTAACCTGTTGCTGTTGAATGCACCAAATTGGCAATGGGGAGAACTTGGCAACAGCGGGGCAACTGTGCACGTACGAGACCAAAATCACATTGCTCAGAATGCTGTACTTGTACAGTCAGTGCAAGGTTGCATTTGTGGTTGCACTCATTGTCGTGACATTACCACCCAGGTTGGGGAGGTCCATAAAGACTGGCCTACAGTAGACACAATAGCCACCATTGAAAATTTTAAAAATTCTTGCTTTTTCAAGATTTTGCTGCCTTATCCTGTGGAGCAGTGAGGTTTTACAGCATAGTCCTTCATATTTGGGTTTATTTTGCCTACATTTGGTTTCATTTAGCTTGGTTGCTGATATCAGTTACATTGCATAAAATGGGGGCGGGGGGGGGGGGGGGGGGGGACTGAGGGAGGAATGAGAATTCCAACTAGTACTTCTGCTCTAAAGAAGGGTCATCCAGACTCGAAACATTGGCTCTATTCTCTCTCCACAGATGCTGTCAGACCTGTTGAGATTTTCCAGCATTTTCTGTTTTTGTTTCAGATTCCAGTAACTGTAATATTTTGCTTTTATCTTAAATTTGTTTATATTATTAGTGTTAGAAGTAGGCTTACATTAAAGCTGCAATGAGTTTACTGTGAAAATCCCCTGGTCACCATATTCCGGTGCCTGTTCGGGTACACTGAGGGAGAATTTAGCATGGCCAATACATCTAACCAGCACATCTTTTAGAATGCGGTAGAAAGCCGAAGTACTCAGAGGAAATCTACCAAGATATGGGGAGAACGTCCAGACGCCCCACGGACAGCGACCCAAGCCGGGAATCGAACCCAGGTCTCAGGCACTGTGAAGCAGCAGTGCTAACCACTGTGCCACCATCTCGCCCACATTTTGATCTTGCTAGACCTCCCAACCGAGTATGCACTGCATATGTTCTTGAGAAGCTATTCACTAATAGGATTTTAGGGGCCACTATACCTGATCACTTAGATGCAATGCCAATCAAATGTCACAAGACAGACTCCGAAGGACCCAGAATGTTACCAATCAACTAGACACGAGCAATAATTTGGGTCTGGTGAGTATCACCTATATCCCAAGAAAAGCTTTTAAAATATTGAAGAAATTGATGCCTTCAGGATATCAGGAGAAATAAAGCTGGCTGAAAGAATACTTGAGAAAATAAATTCCACATTAATCATAATAGTGATCGTGATCCAGTTAAAAGAATTTCTGAATAGGGTTTAGTGGCATATCTTTCAGGCAACACTTATGAGCATTACATTTTTGAGGATTTCTGATACTTGCCACTTTATAAACTAGAAAAGTTTTAGCATACCTAATCTTCAGTACTTTCTAAACCCCTTATAGGCTGGGATCATCTAAACCTTTTCACCGATCTTGGTATCCACATCTCCAGTCAGGGTTAGGGGATTGTGCATTCAAGGCTTCAATCCAACTAGCACACTTTCTTAGCCAATATGGTGATGGTGTGTTAATTGAGTGTAAAGGATTATTTCTGATGCCCTAGGCAATAGCCTTAATTACACAAAACAAAAATCTGCTCATCTATCTCACTGATACACAAGGACTAGGTGCAGGCAAGTCAGCCCCTCGAGCCTGTTCTGCCATTTAATACGATCATGACCGGTCTCACCTCAGACTCAACTTATCTGTACACCACAGCCCGTCAAACCCTCATTAATTAAAAATCTGTCCACCTTTTCCTTAAATTTACTGAAAGTCCCAGCATTCACCATGCTTTGGAGTAGTGAATTCCACAGACTCTCCACCCTTTGAGATAAGTAATTTCTCCTCATCTCTTTTAAATCTGCTACTCCTTATTCTAAAGCCACAACCTCTTGTCCTAGCTTGTCCCACAAGAGGAAACATCCTCTACTTTGTCAATCCCCCCCTCCCCATCCTGTATACCTCAATTAGATCTCCAGAGGTTAGGCCTAAACTGCCCATTTTCTTGTAAATCAAACCCCTCGACTCTGGATTCAATCTAGTGAATCTTCTCTGAATTGCCTCCATTGCAACCACATTTCTCTTCAAGGGGACCAAAACTGTATACAATATTCTAATACTTTGAACGGCATCAGCAACACTTCACAACTTTTATATTCTACTCCTGGAGCAGTCAATGCCAAGATTCCATTTATCTTCCTTACTCTCTGCTGTATCTGCAGACTAGTTTTCTGTGATTCATGCACAAGGACACCCCAATCCCTCTGCACTGAAGCACTCCAAAGCGTCTCTCCATTTAGAAAGTAATTTGCCTACCAAATAATTTTTCCTACCAAAATGGATAACCTCACATTTATCCACGTTAAACTTCATCTGCCAAATTTTGGCCCATTCACTTAATCTATCCAGATCCTTTCACAAATTTCTTATTTCATTATCGCAACTTACTATCCCACCTACTTTAGTGCAAATTTAGCTACGGTATCTACTTTGGTGTTTGTGGGCTCTTACTGTGCACATCTGGCTTTCACTGTTTGCCTACATTTACAAAACGTAATTAACTGATTGTGCAGTGAAATTTGGAAAGATGTGATGATGAGGCACACTGATCACTTCATGTTTTAAACGTGACTGCCTTCACAGCATCCAGGTCTTTTGTTCTGAAAGGGTGGATTTAGATCTATTTCTGTTTAACCTCGTTTGTCAAGAGATTTGATTAGTGGCTCAGTGTTATCCCGGCAGAGGATGCTGTAAACATTATGCATCTCAAGTAGGTGTGAAGCAGACAAAATTGAGAGATTGTGTTGATCTCAATTCCACCTTTGTTTGCCACTGAAATGCAGAAGATTAAGATTACATTCCACCTTGTTTATGAATCTGCATTGTGATGCAGACTGCCCAATTTCTCAATTAATTGTTGCAATTTGTATCGTGAACAAAGAAAAGCTTATGACAATGCTGTCAATCAGCACCTTTATGTCAACGGTTCCCAAACTTTTATAGTAAAGTTTATTTATTCATCACAAGTAAGGCTTACATTAACACTGCAATGAAGTTACTATGAAATTCCCCGAGTCACCACACTCCGGCGCCTTTGGTTCAGGTTAATGCACCTAACCAGCACATCTTTTAGACTGTGGGAAGGAACCGGAGTACCCAGAGGAAACCCACACAGACATGGGGAGAACATGCAGACTCCACACAGACAGTGACCCAAGCCAGAATCGAACCCAGGACCCTGGTGCTGCAAAGCAGCAGCGCTAACCACTGTGCTACGGTGCCACACCCTATACTACAGACAGGATTTTGAGGCACGCTTCCTATTTTCTCTGCTTTCTTCCATTACTAGGACTTCACTTTGAACTTCTCACAGATTTTTTTATAACCTCTCCCCGCCTCTCTCTCTCTCTCGTTTCTCCTGAGGTTTCATGCCCTTTGAGTTTTCAGTTTTTGTGAAAGTTCCAAGTCCCGTTGGTCATGTGCACGGGCCTGACCAACATAAAAAAATCTAAACCATGGATGTGTGGCTCTTTCTCAGCTGATGTACTCGCGGGATACTCTTCAGTGTCTTGGAGATGCCAGTCACAGAGCTAAATTAGTTTTAATTTAACTACGAGTTTTGAATCTTCGTGCTGTGGCACACTTGTTGGGAACCACTGCTTTAGATGCTCGGAGGTCTCTTCTTGTAGCCAGTCTCCTCTGGTTTGCACTCCATCAAAGAGAAGATTCTGCGAAGGAAGTGGCTACACGCAATGTGAGATAGAATGCAGCTATATAATTTGCTCTGTTATGTCATTTAAAACACCTTCTGAAGGTGTCAACAGCCTCAGTTTTTGGCTAACAAAAGTCATCACAAGTACAAATGCTAACTGCACTGCCTAAAGGAATCTTGCATCCAGTATCACAAGATCAGCTGCAGCTAGCAACACAAGGATCTGTACTCTTCAACGCTCAATATCACTTCTTGCTTGAAGCTGACTGCATTTAGGCTGCACAATTTTGAAAGTTTTCAATGGTGATCAGGTTACTTTCTAAAATAATAAAAAAAATTCATGCTATTATTTTTTTATCAGGAACACCAATCTTTTAAAAACAAATCTCAAACGTTATTGGATAATAGTCTTGTGGAGAATGTGCAACTAAACTCTGACAAAGACTCTGGGTCCAAATTTGGAGTTGCATCACAGAACTTGTTTCTAGGAATTGACTCCGTCCAATGAATATCACCTATTGCCCGACAGGTTCTGAACTCCAAGGATGGAACTGTGCAGCTTCTGTGTCCATAGTCATCTTGGGCATACCACATGAATGATCCTTGATCCATAGCAATATTGTTGCCTGAAGAGGATCTTCACCACTTGGACTGCAGCAGTTCAAAGTGGCAGTTCATCACCACTTTCTCAAGGGCAATTAGGGGTGTACAATAAATGCTGGCCAGCCAGTGAAGCCCACATCCTTTGAATTTTTTTTTTAAATCTCAGTCTTTCAGCATATCTTTCAATTCACTTTTCTCTCAGACTCGCCCGGTTTCTTTTTGAAAGCATATAAGCTATATGCTCCAACGTTTTCCTATGGCAGTAGTTCCACATTTGGTACATCAACTTGGTATGGTTCCTGCTCTACCCAAGACTGCAAGAAACTATAAAAGGTCTTGAATGTAGCCCAATTCATCACCAAACCAGCCTCCCATCCACTGATTCTTTCTACACTTGCTGCTGTCTTAGAAAAGCAGCCAGCATAATTAAGGATCCCACCTACCCCGGACATTCTCTTCCACCTTCTTCCGTCGGGAAGAAGATACAATAGTCTGAGGTCATATACGAACCGACTCAAGCACAGCTTCTTCCCACCTGCAAATCAGATTTTTGAATGGACCTACCTTGCATTAAGTTGCTCTTTCTCTAGACCCTAGCTATAATTATACACTACATTCTGCACTCTCTCGTTTCCTTCTCTATGAACAGTAAGCTTTGTCTGTATAGTGCACAAGAACCAATACTTTTTACTGTACTGTAATACATGTGACAATAAATCAAATCAAATCCACATTTTAATCACCGAATAAAGATACTTCTTCTTGTTTATCTGCTAGATTTATCAGTTAATATCTTGGTATTTATGGTCCCTAGTTTTGGAGTCTGCTGCACACATGCAAAGCCTCCTCTCAGCATCTATCCTGCCCAACCATTCATTATTTTAAAGACTACTCAAGTCTCCGCAAAGTCTTTTCTAAAGAAAATGTCTCAACCTATTCAATTTCTCCTGGTCATTGCAGCCTCTCAATTCTGGTATCATTCTTGGAAATCTTGTGTCAAGGTTCATGAGAAACCATTCACAACTCAATCTTGAATTTGGAGCAAGTCTGTATTGTAAAAATAGATGATGGAAGATGATGGCTTAAAAGGAAAGAGTGAGAGAAACAGTTTCCACAGCTAAAGTAGAGCATCCAAAAAAATCTCATTTCAATTAGCACTAGATTGAGTGTGCCGGTGATATTGAAGATTAAAAAGGAAGCTTTTTAAAAAAAGAAATCTATGGATATTTCTGGCAAGGGAAATCAAACATGTCCTGCAAAGAGGATAAGGGTTATGGGGAGAGGGCGGGAAAGTGGAACTGAGCCACGACAGATCAGCCATGATCTTACTGAATGGCGGGGCAGGCTCGAAGGGCTGGATGGCCTACTCCTGCTCCTGTTTCTTATGTTCTTATATTGAAAACTACTGATGCCATTCTTGGATATATTATTGACAACAGGGGAAAAATAAACATCTTGAAGTAAGACCATAACAGGGAAATACAGCCAAAGATGAAGGCAGAAGAAGATCGTGATCTTCTAGATAGCCCCTTCAGCAGGGTGATGTCAGAAAGCACTTCTTCACAAGTAGGTTAGAGGAAGTCAGGAATTCTCTTCCGAGAGGCTGCTGAGACTCAGGGAATTTAATGTTGGTAAGTGCGAGGTGGTCCACTTTGGTAGGAATAATGGTAGGAAGGATTATTACTTACGTGGAGAAAAACTGCAGCAGGCGACGGTGCAGAGGGGACCTCGGGGTCCTTGTGCATGAGTCGCAAAAACCCAGCTTGCAGGTGCAGCAGGTGGTCAGGAAGGCTAATGGGATGCTGGCCTTCATCGCGAGGGGGATTGAATATAAAAGTAGGGAGGTCTTGCTGCGGCTGTATAGGGCATTGGTGAGGCCGCAGCTGGAGTACTGTGTGCAGTTTTGGGTGCCGTACTTACGCAAGGATATTTTAGCCTTGGAGGGAGTGCAGAGGAGGTTTACTAGGCTGATGCCGGAGTTGAAGGGGTTGAGCTATGAAGGGAGGCTGAATAGATTAGGCTTGTACTCGTTAGAGTTTAGAAGAATGAGGGGAGATCTCATTGAGACGTATAAGATGATGAATGGGATGGATAGGATAGAGGTGGAGAGACTCTTCCCGCTCAGAAAGGATAATAGGACTAGGGGGCATAGCCTCAAGATAAAGGGGGGGCGGTTTAGAACAGAGTTGAGGAGGAACTTCTTCACTCAAAGGGTGGTGAATCTCTGGAATTCTCTGCCCGTTGAGGTGGTGGAGGCTGCCTTGCTGAATATTTTTAAGACGCGGGTTGATGGGTTTTTGATGAGAGAGGGGATTAAGGGTTATGGAGAGAGGGCGGGAATATGGAACTGAGCCATGACAGATCAGCCATGATCTTATTGAATGGCGGGGCAGACTCGAAGGGTTAGATGGCCTACTCCTGCTCCTATTTCTTATGTTCTTATTGAAATTTTCCACACTGAGGTCAATGAATTTTTCTGAACAGTCACACACAACTTGTTTCCTTATGCAATCAAATTACTGGTAATCGGGAGGAGGTTGATAGCACGATCATTGGCAAGAGTGAATTTTCCTGGTTAGGGCCTGGAACAAACTGGCTGAGTGTGACAAAGGAAAGTGGCTTTCAAAAGGGAATTGGATAAGTATGCGAAGGGGAAAAAAAATATAGGGCTATGAGTAAAGGGTGGGATAATGGGATTAACTGAGTTCCTCTTGCAGAGAGCTGGCAAGAACATGAAGTATTGAGTGGCATAGTAGAGGTGATGCTCCTTTCTATATTAACAGTGATGAAATGGAGATGTCAAGTGCTTCATGTTTTTAGGTATCCAGATCACCAACAACCTGTACAGTCCCCCCTTGGCGATACCATAGTTAAGAATGCCCTCTAACACCTCTACTTTCTCAGGGGGCTAAGGAAATTTGGCACGCCTGCTATGACTCTCACCAGCTTTTACAGATGCACCATAAAAAGCATCCTATCTGGTTATATCGCAGCTTGGTATGGCTCCAACTCTGACCAAGACTGCAAGAAGCAACAAAGGGTCGTGAACTTAGTCCAGTCCATCATGCAAACCAATCTCCCATCCACTGACTCTGTCTACAGTTCCCACTGCCTTGGGAAAATAGCCATCATTATCAAGGACCCACGCACCCCGGACATACTCTCTTCTACCTTCTTCGTCGGGGAAAAGATCACGTACCAACCGACTCAAAAACAGCTTCTTCTCTGCTACCACCAGACTTTTGATTAAAACTACCATATATTTCTCTACATCCTATCTGTAACTGCAACACTAACACTATACTTTGCATCCTCTCCTTTCCTTCTCCTCTATATACTCTATGAATGGTATTTTTTGCCATATGGTACACACATCACTCAGTACTTTTCACTGTATTCCAATACATGACAATAATAAATCATATCCCTTGTGCTGTAACCATTCTATGAAACATTAACTCCGTCTCTTTACAGATGTTGCCGGATTTGTTTGTGTTTCCAGCATTTTTGGTTTTTATTCCAATGGTTTCTTGTTTAGGAAAGGACACTAAGTGCTTTGAAGCCAGGGGAGTTAGATGGAGATAAAAGAAAAATACTGCAGATGCCGGAATCTGAAACAAAACAGAAAATGTAGGAAAATCTCAGCAGGTCTGACAACATCTGTGGAGAGAGAATACAGCCAACGTTTCAAGTCTAGATGACCCTTCGTCAGAGTGGAAGGTAAATGGAGTTTGAGATTCAGATCAGCCATGGTCCAATTGAAAGGTAAGAAGGGGCCAAGGCACTGAACGATTTGCTCTTGTATCTACGCACTTATTAGGATCCTTATCCATTAATGCGGCAATGCCTCAATTGTCATCTCCTCAACACTACGCATGGAGGATGAGCAAATGACGATTCTAGGGCCTGTGGCTGCAAAGAAGGAAATGACACACTTTATATAGCATGTCTCCATTTTGCTTACAACAGTGACTATATTTTAAAGTGCTCCATTCATTGTGAAGTATTTTGCAATTTTGCAATTAAGGGGGGGTAGCTACAGGACGGATGTCAGGGGTAGGTTCTTTACCCAGCGGGTGGTGAGGGATTGGAATGCCCTGCCTGCTGAAGTTGTAAATGCGTCTAGTTTGGGGGCGTTTAAGAGATCTCTGGATAGGTTTATGGACGAAAAGGGATTGGTATAGGCTAGTGGGTCATAGTTTTTGTAACTGGTCGGCGCAACATCGTGGGCCGAAGGGCCTGTTCTGCGCTGTAATGTTCTATGTTCTATGTCTTACAGCTATGGAAGATACTAGATCATGTGTATTTATCTCTCACACACATTAGGTACAATACATAAAGCAAACTTGGTGACAGGAAGCAGAGAAATTTTTTTTTTGCCAAATTCTGCAGCAACTAAAGCAAAAATCAGGAAGTCTTTCATCTGCATCACATAGCAATGATCAGTAATTTTTCTGGTTAATTAGACAAATTCACAACATTGCACATTTGCCATTTCAAAGGAACTATTTTCTATAAATTCAGGTGTTCTTCAAACGTGGTATGGAATCATGCTTTGAGTAGGAACTTGGCATAGGGAATGGGGTGGGGGGGGGGGGATATGTTGTGGGAATTTGGAGACAGAGTAGGGTGAACCTGCGAAGGATGGGTTTCTAAGGACGGAACTGCAGACAGAGAAGGCGCTTGTGATTTGCAGGCGGAAGCAGATGTTTGCTGATTACGGGGGGTATACTTTTAGATAATGACAGGACAGCTTGTGGGCAGCAAAACATTCTGCTACTCTAAGAACAGCTTTGAAAAAAATCTTCCATTTAAAAGCTGTCGATTGTTGGACAAAGCAGAATCTTTGTTCAAAAAACAACTTGTCACGTGAATTAAAGGTAAAGGTACTTATATTTATACATAAGCTGTAGGTGAACTCTCTCCAAAATTCTTTGTTTCTTTTGGAGTGCAGGAAACATATTCAACAACCAATCTGCTCCAGCAACATACTGTAAACAGATGATAATGTTCTTCGCTTTCAAAGATTTACGGAAATAACTTGTATCTGCAATTATACAGCACTTTTCATGAATTCACAACATCCCAAAGCACTTTACACAGTCAATTAAGTACTTTCTAAAGTGTAGTTAGTCATGTAACATAGGATAAGTGTTAGCCAATTTGAATACCGGAAGCTCCTACAAATTGCTTAAGTGGAGTCATGGTCAATACGGTACAGGAGGCCAGTCTATGTCAGATCTCAGAGCAATCTATTCAGTCCTGGTGGCACAGTGGTTAGCACCTCTGCCTTACAGCATCAGAGACCTGGGTTTGATTGCAGCCTTGGGTCACTGTCTGTGCAGAGTCGACATATTCTCCCTGTGTCTGTGGGTTTTCCCCGGGTACCCTGGTTTCCCTCCCCACAGTCCAAAAGAAGTGCAACTTAGGTGGATTAGGCATGGTAAATGTGCTGGCTTACAGGGAAAGGGGAGGGAAAGAGGGCTTGGGTGAGATATAGTCAGTAAGACAGTCAGTACTTATTCAGTGGGCCGAACAGCCTCCTCCTGCACTGTAGGGATTCTATGAAATTAAGTACCATTCCTTCGCTCCATCGCCTTCCCAAAGCCCGAGAAGTCTAATCCCCCTCAAATGCCCATCTAATTTATTTTTCAAATAATTTTAAAATATTACTTGAACTTTAACTATATGTAATGAATCCATAAATGCAACTTGAATCCTTGGTCAGGATTACGTAGCAAATGGTTAACAGGAGATCACGCTTGTACCAGTACGATTTAACTTCTTGTGTGATGCCTGTATTTAATTCAAATCGCCAGTGAGTGACCTGCAATTACCACCTTGCATCTTGGCATTATGAAACTACAGATTTTCCAGCCCAGGTTTGAAAGGACAAAATCTATCAAGTACAAGCTTGGGCACATTTTCTTTTAATACCTGTTTTACCACAGTTTAAAGTGGTCAAGATACAAAACATTTGTACCCCAATCATCACCCTTTACTAAAATTCCCATCATCACCCTTTACTGGAATTCTAGTGTCCACACTCACTTTGGGAAGATCAGGCACTAATCGGGGGATTTAGAAGATGTTTCAGCATCCAGGTGAGATTAGGGATGCTGAAGGAAAGCAGATAAAATAACCATGAGGAATGCAAGATGAAAAAGGGAGGAAACTGTCGATCGGTTTTGTATTTCAGTTCAACCACGTCTGGGAAAGGAGTCAGGAAGCGTGTCAGGTATAGACTGTCTTGCACTGTTTAAAACTGGTTGCAAGGGCAGAGAGAGCCCCCTTAACTCAAGGACCAGAAAAATCAGCAATATTCAACCCAGTAGGGCAACAGGGTGGTTAGCACTGATGCCTCACAGCGCCAGGGACCTGGGTTTGATTCCCGGCTTGGGTCACTGTCTGTGCGGAGTCTGCACGTTCTCTCCAAATCTGCATGGGTTTCCTCCAGGTGCTCTGGTTTCCTCCCCAAGTCTGTAAGACGTGCTGCTTAGGTGCATTGGCCACGCTAATGCACCCAAGTGGGCACCGGAGACTGGGGATTTTCACAGCAACTTCACTGTAGTGTTAATGTAAGCCTATTTATGACATGAATAAATAAACTTCAAGCTTTTAAATAGTAATGGAGCAAGTTCAAGCCCGATTCTCTCCTCACTCTTCCCTTGCACAACGGCTTTTTTAAAAGTTTATTTATTAGTCACAAGTAGGCTTACATTCACATTGTACTGAAGTTAATGTGAAAATCCCCCAGTCGCTTGGTGACCCAAGCCGGAAATCAAACCCAGGCCCCTGGCACTGAGAGGCAGCAGTGCAAACCACTTTGCCACCATGCTGCAGACCCAAAAAAGCAACGTTGGCCGATGTTTCCATCTTCCTTTGTTCAGTGGCCAGGTGAATTGTTACTCCCTCCCTGTGATTGTGAAGATGAACCAACTGAGCACACTGAACCTGCTGGGGTTCAGCTGATTAAACAAGCTATGTGCCCTCATTTTGTATCATTTAGGAGACAGGAGTAAAGAAAAAAAGATCCCCATAGAGGTGCCCGTGAACTTTCACTCATCATTGCTCTTCAACGTAAAGTTTAACATGCCTATCATATCCTTCTGATATCTGCGACCAAGCCCATTTTTAACACAGCTGGCTAATCTGTCATTAATTCCTTGCACCTTTACCTTGTTTAGATGCCTCAGGCAGGAACCTTTCCAAGTGTCTTCTGAAAATTCAGGTATAATTACAGCCCCGACCTCTCCTCAAGCTGGTGAATAACACAGTTCTACCTGAATAAATGAGACCCAGTAGGCCGTCAAGTTTAGTGAGCTGCAATCACTTGCACTCTTCCAGACAGTCTGATCTCTGGGGTTAGAGATTGCTGGATGGAGCATAATCCACTCCTGGGCTCAAAGTGGTTATGATGTAGAGATGTCGGCGTTGGACTGGGGTAAACGCAGTAAGAAGTCTCACAACACCAGGTTCAAGTCCAACAAGTTTATTTGATAGTATTTGAAAGTGGTTTCCAGAAAACGGACTCACTTTCCTTTATATGCTACCTTATCTCTCTCTCCTCAGAAAAATCCTAAAGCGCTTCACGATGGAATTATCTTTTTTCAACCACTATGTATGCCAGTACAACAAATCACCTTGCACATGACAAGATCCCATGAACAGCACTGAAGTAAATGATCAGTTCATTTGTTGAGGCAGAGGCAAGAATGTTGGGCAGAGCATTGGGAAAACCAATTACTCTTCTTCAATGTCATGACATATTTAACACGTGCAATACATCGAGAGTGGCCCAAGACAAAATGGTCAGAAAATGAGTGGCCAAAGACCAAAAACATCTCTATTTTTTGTGACAAGGCACCATGTACTTATATCACTTTTTATAATTTGTAATGGCATGCAGACCATGTCACATAGGTGAAATTATTAGACATCAAGCGAGTAGAAACATGAGTTTTCCCTCTGTTTACCTTCTATTACTGTCAAGACCATGGACCAATGCATAAAATCACCAAAGCATTTCAGCACTCAGTTCTGTTATTGATGTCACACAAAAACGGAGGCCAAAACCAACAAGCTGATCTCAGTAATGATGACCAAGGGCAACCATCTAAAAACCCATCTGCTTCACTAATGTCCTTTAGGGAATGAAATCTGCCGTCCTTACATGGTAGTTGGGGAGTCGGTTAGTTCAACTGGCTGAAAGGCTAGTTAGGTGAAGCAGAGTGATGCTAACAGCGTGGATTCAATTCCTGTACCAGCTGAGGTTATTCATGAACTTTGCCCTCCCTTGCAGTATAGTGACTCTCAGGTTAAATCACCACCAGTCAGCTCTCCCCCTTAAAGAGGACAGCAGCCTTTGGTCATCTGGGACTATGGCGACTTCACCTTTTACCTACACTACTTGGTCTGGCCTACACGTGATTCCAGGTCCACAGCAATACGAATGTTCTCTAAAATGGCCACACAGGTAAAGAGCAATTAGGGATAGGCAATAAATGCTGGCTTCCTTGCCAGTGATGTCCACGTCCCATGAAACAATAAAAAGAAACTTCAGGACATTCCAAACTACCTCAAAGTAAATGAAGTATTTTCTTTTGCAATGTTGGCAAAAGCAACAGCTATGCTATGTGCACAGCAAGTACCAAAACACAGGAATGTGATATAAATATATAATCAGTTTTTGACATTGGTAATGAGGAGAAACTTTAACAAATATATCCTGGGCATGAGCACACTCAGTTTTGGAAGTAGTCCTAAGTCCTATGGTGCCATAGATCACTTCTCAACTAGTTTTCAAACCCTGGCATCATCCTGGTGGATTTAAAACTATCCTTATGGCTTTAAGCCTTTGCACAATTAACCGTTAATGAGCTGGATTGAAAATACTAACTGATAACACTATTCATCAGTTCATTCATTGAAAGATGAACGGTTGCACCTCAACTGCACAAGCAAGCAGAGACTATCTGTTTAGTATGATTCAGCAGCCAGGAAGCATCTTTTCTACCCTCAATTAAAATGCAGACTTCACAAAGAAATGCTAAAGTACTGTAAAGCACAGGCTTTGTCTCCTTTTCCACAGGGTTGTATATTAAAAAAAACAATGCTTCTTAAATGCGGCACCCACTCAAGTAGCTGATGTCAGCTACGTTATGTTTAGATTTGGTTTTTTAACTCACTGCAGGTTTCAACCACAGGGCCATCAATTACAACTCGACTTGAGAAACAGAAAATGCTCAGAATCTGGAAGCTTTATCTGAAAGGATGGCGAAAGGATTTGATTCCCGGCTTAGAATACAAGAGCAGGGATGTACTTCTGAGGCTCTACATAGCTCTGGTTAGACCCCATTTGGAGTATGTTACCAGTTTTGGACCCCACATGTAATATGCTGCCTTGGAAACGGTCCAGGGGAGGTTCACAAAAATGATCTCTGGAATGAAGGGCTTGTTGTATGAGGAATGGTTGAGGACTCTGGATCTGTACTTGTTGGAGTTTAGAAGGATGAGGGGGGATCTTACTGAAACTTACAGGATATTGCGAAGCCTGGACAGAGTGGACGTTGAGAGGATGTTTCCACTAGCAGGAAAAACTCGAACCAGAGTAATAGTAGGAAGGACTATTACTTACATGGTGAAAAACTGCAGCATGCGACAGTGCAGAGGGACCTCGGGGTCCTTGTGCATGAGTCGCAAAAATCCAGCCTGCAGGTGCAGCAGGTGGTCAGGAAGGCAAATGGGAGGGGGATTGAATATAAAAGTAGGGAGATCTTGCTGCAACTGTACGGGGCACTGGTGAGGCTGCAGCTGGAGTACTGTGTGCAGTTTTGGTCGCCGCACTTACGCAAGGGTATTTTGGCCTTGGAGGGAGTGCAGAGGAGGTTCATTAGGCTGATACCGGAGTTGAGGGGGTTGAACTATGAGGAGAGGCTGAATAAACTAGGCTTGTATTCGTTAGAGTTTAGAAGAATGAGGGGAGATCTCATTGAGACATATAAGATAATGAATGGGATGGATAGGATAGAGGTGGAGAGGCTCTTCCTGCTCAGAAAGGACAGTAGGACTAGAGGGCACAGCCTCAAGATAAAGCGGGGGGGCAGTTTAGAACAGAGTTGAGGAGGAACTTCTTCACTCAAAGAGTGGTGAATCTCTGGAATTCTCTGCCCTTTGAAGTGGTGGAGGCTGCCTCGCTAAATATATTTAAGACGTGAGTTGATAGGTTTTTGATAGGCAAGGGGATTAAGGGTTATGGGGAGAGGGCGGGAATGTGGAACTGAGACACGACAGATCAGCCATGATCTTACTGAATGGCGGGGCAGGCTCGAAGGGCTAGATGGCCTACTCCTGTTCCTATTTCTTATGTTCTTATGTTCAGAGGGCATAACCTCAGGCTAAAGGGATGTTCCTTTAAAACAGAGATAAGGAGGAATTTCTTCAGCCAGAGAGTGGTTAATCTGTGGAACTCTTTGCCGCAGAAGGACGTGGAAGCCAGGTCATTGAATGTTTTTAAGACAGAGATGGATAGGTTCTCAATTAATAAGGGGATCGGCGGGGTATGGGGAAAAGACAGGAGAATGGGAATGAGAAAAATATCAGCCATGATTGAATAGCGAAGCAGACTCAATGGACCGAGTGGCCTAACTCCTATGTCTTATGGGTCACTGACTGTGCGGAGTCCGCGCACTCTCCCAGTGTCTGCGTGGGTTTCCTCTGGGTGCTCCGGTTTCGTCCCACCGTCCAAAAGATGTGCTGGTTAGGTGCACTGGCCATGCTGCATTCTCCCTCAGTGTATCCAAACAGACGCCAGAGTGTGGTGACTAGGGCATTTTCACAGTAACTTCATTGCAATGTAAGCCTAGTTGTGACATATTCAATAAACTTAAACTTTTCCATAAAAAAAAATTAAAAGTAAACTCATAAAATCCCTACAGTAAAAGGAGGCTGCCATTTGGCCCATCGAGTCTGTATTGACCACAGCCCACCAGGCCCTATTCCCCACACATTTATCCTGCTAATCCCCTTGACAATAGGGTCAATTTAGCAATGGTTCTTAAATGTGGCACCCACACAAGCTGACCAGAAGGCAAAGATGTGGGATTGTAGTTCGATTGCTCTTTCAAGAGATATCATACATATGATGGGCTTAATGGCCTCCCTTCAGCGCTATAAGGTTTCTACGATATGAAAAGGATGGGGGGGTTGGGGGAAGAGACACTGTTCAAAGCTTTTTTGTGAAAGTCAAGCTTTTTTTTGTTTGTTTCTTTTTTGGGGAAGGGGAGACCCACGACTAGATGAATCTGAAGAATGGAATGCATTCTACAGCAGACCCTAACCACGGTGATCTGCTCCATCTTAGTAAGCGAGAGCCATGTATGAATGAACTGAGTAATTACAGGTCACCACAACCCGAACCACACATCAAATTCTGCACAAGTCACAGAGACCTAGTAATGTTTGTCAAAAGGTTAATAAGGATCAAAGAAACACACTGACTTTAACTTACTGCATGGCAAGTGCCTCGTCACAGCCAGCCAGGCTTCTCCAAACAAACATGAAGAATCTTTTCAGTCACAAGGTAGTTTTTAAACAGACTGTGGGTGTCACTGACAAAGCCAATGTTAATTGCCCATCCCTTATTGCCAAGGTGTAGCAAGCTGCCTTCTTGAACACAGCAGAGTGTTTGCTAGGCCATTTCTGAGGGCAGCCTCAAGTCAACCATATTACTATGGGTCTGGAGTCACCTGTAGATCAGGCTGGGCAAGGATGGTATACTTCCTTGTCACAGTTCAGATCACTGGTTGGGAACTAATTCATTAGGAATATAGAAACTGACACTAATAATTCTTGCATTAATTTTGTCAAATGCTGTGAATATATATATATATATATATATATATACACACACATATACAGTATATATATATACAATATATATATACAGTAGTACTAGGGGGTACAGCCTCAAGATAAAAGGGGGGCGGTTTAGAACGGAGTTGAGGAGGAACTTCTTCACTCAAAGGGTGGTGAATCTCTGGAATTCTCTGCCCGTTGAAGTGGTGGAGGCTGCCTCGCTAAATATTTTTAAGACGCGGGTTGATGGGTTTTTGATAGGAGAGGGGATTAAGGGTTATGGTGAGAGGGCGGGAAAGTGGAACTGAGCAGCGACAGATCAGCCATGATCTTATTGAATGGCGGGGCAGGCTCGAAGGGCTGGATGGCCTACTCCTGCTCTATTTCTTATGTTCTTATATACATTGCTTACTCTCAACCCATCCCACACAAGTTCCCTCCATCCCCAATCTCTCAAAGAGCGGAAGGAGACTTGGTTTAGAATTAACATTGTAGTTGTCTAGTAACCTGCCTGAGTGGGATGCTCCTTCATTTGAAGCTGTGCAGTCAATGCTGAGATTATTTGACCGTGGAAGTTGTCACATCTGAACCTGACCAACACAGACTGAAAACCACACAGGCAGGGACACAAATCACGAGATTGTAATCAGGAGCAAGAGGGAGTCAGTTTTTAATCTCATTCCCCAGTCCCAGTTGAGTTGGGGCCAATTCCATTGTCCTTTCTCCACAGGTGCTGCCTGGTTCACAGTATTTCCATCACTTTTTTTAGTTTTCTATGTCTTAACTGAACAACGTGAGGACAGATAGACCAACTCAGGCCAAAACTGAAAGTGCGACTTCCTGGTTTGCAACACCCCGACTGTCTAAGAGGAGAACTGGGGACAATGTCTTAATATCTTTTCAGAATGTTACAAAAAACCCATCTTTCCAAACTATTCACAATCAATAGCTGAACACCTTATTATAATTATTACATAAAACTGGCACCCAAACAATCCATTCTGCTATGCTGTCCTAACTGAGATCAACTGGTATAATATTAACCAGCAATTACTTCTTTGCTGTCACAATATTTCTTCTAACCAGTAAACTGAGATTGTGCCTCAGGGAAGGTGATGGCCTAGTGGCATTATCACTAGACTATTAATCCAGAAACTCAGCTAATATTCTGGGGACCCAGGTTCAAATCCCGCTATGGCAGATAGTGGAATTTGAATTCAATTTAAAAAAAAAATCAGAAATTAAGAATCCACTGATAACCATGAAGCCATTGTCAATTGTCAGAAAAACCCATCTGGTTCACTGATGTCCTTTAGGGGAGGAGATCTGCCATCCTTATATGTGGTCTGACCTACATGTGACTCTTAAGTGCCCTCTGAAATGGCCTCGTATTCCACTCAGTTCAAGGGCAACTAGGGGACGGGCAATAAATGTGATCTGCCCGTGTTCCACAAATAAAAGAGCTAGCCCCCTCAAACCACTGCCATAGTTGCACCTTTATTTCTTATTTGCTACACAACACAGAAGGGAAAAAAAAATTCAGTAAAACTTGGAAGTAAAACATGGATAGAGCAGGGTCAGGAATGGATGTTGCAGGTTCCGGGGTACAAATGCTTTAGTCGGAGTAGAGAAGAAGGTAGAAGGGGGGGTGGGGTAGCATTGCTAGTCAAGGACTGTATCACAGTGTCGGAGAGAAAGTTTGATGAGGACTTGTCAGTTGAGGTAGTATGGGCGGAGATTAGAAATAGGAGAGGAGAGGTCACCCTGTTGGGAGTCTTTTATAGACCTCCTAAAAGTTCTAGAGAGGTTGAGGAAAGGATTGCGGAGACAATCCTGGTTAGGAGTGAAAGTAATAGGGTAATTGTTATGGGGGACTTTAACTTTACGAATATTGATTGGAGTTGCTATAGTTCTAGCTCGCTAGAGGGGTCAGTGTTTGTACAAAGCGTGCAGGAAGGTTTTTTGTCTCAGTATGTAGACAGGCCAACTAGAGGTGAGGCTATATTGGATTTGGTGCTGGGAAATGAGCCAGACCAGGTGCTAGACTTGGAAGTTGGTGTGCATTTTGGTGATAGTGACCACAATTCGGTTACGTTCACCTTAGTGATGGGAAGAGATAGGCATGAACCTCGGGTCAGCAATTTTAGCTGGGGTAAGGGCGATTATGAGGCTATCAGGAGTGAATTAGGAAGCATGGATTGGATTAGGGGATTACAGGGACTGGGAACGTCTGAAATGTGGAGTTTTTTCAAGGAGCAGCTACTGCGAGTCCTTGATAGGTATGTCCCTGTCAGGCATGGTGGATTTGGTAGATCTAGGGAACCGTGGTGCACTAAAAGAGTTGAGTCGATGGTTAAAAAGAAAAAGGAGGCTTATGTTCGGATGAGATTGGAGGGCTCAGATAGTGCACTAGAAAGCTTTAGATTGGCTAGGAGGGAGTTGAAGAGTGAGTTGAGAAGGGCTAAAAGAGGACATGAGAAGACTTTGGCTGATAGGATTAAGGAGAATCCTAAGGCGTTCTATAGGTATGTCAAGAACAGAAGGTTGGTCAGGGCAAGATTAGGGCCAGTTACGGACAGCAGGGGGAAGTTGTGTGTGGAACCGGAGGAGATTGGAGAAGTATTGAACCAATATTTCTCTTCGGTGTTCACGCAGGGGGACATGAATATAGCTGAGGAGGACATTGGGTTGCAGGCGTGTAAAATAGACAGTATTACGGTTGATAAAGAGGATGTGCTGGAAATTCTTGAGGGGCTGAAAATAGATAAGTCCCCTGGTCCGGATGGGATCTACCCTAGGATTCTCTGGGAGGCTAGAGAGGTGATTGCAGAGCCTCTGGCTCAGATCTTCAGGTCGTCATTGGTCTCTGGTGTAGTCCCGGAGGATTGGAGGATAGCGAATGTTGTCCCATTGTTTAAGAAGGGGAACAGAGACTTTGCCGGGAATTATAGACCGGTGAGTCTTACTTCTGTTGTGGGCAAGGTTTTAGAAAAAATTATTAGGGATAGGATTTATAGTTATTTGGAGTGTAATGAATTGATTAGAAATAGTCAGCATGGTTTTGTAGCGGGTAGGTCATGCCTTACTAACCTTATTGAGTTTTTTGAGAAGGTGACCAAAGAGGTGGATGGGGGTAAGGCAGTTGACGTGGTATACATGGATTTTAGTAAGGCGTTCGATAAGGTTCACCATGGTAGGCTTCTGCAGAAAATGCAGATGTATGGGATTGTGGGTAATCTAGGAAGTTGGATCAGGAATTGGCTATCAGATAGGAGACAGAGGGTGGTGGTGGATGGTAAATATTCATCATGGAGTGCAGTTACGAGTGGTGTGCCTCAGGGATCTGTTTTGGGGCCACTGTTGTTTGTAATTTTTATTAATGATCTGGATGAGGGTATAGTTGGGTGGATTAGTAAATTTGCTGATGACACCAAAGTTGGAGGTGTGGTAGATTGTGAGGAAGGGTGTCATAGTCTGCAGGGAGACTTAGATAGGTTGCAGAGCTGGGCCGAGAGGTGGCGGATGGAATTTAATGCGGATAAGTGTGAGGTAATTCACTTTGGTAGGAGCAACAGATGTGTCGAGTATAGGGCTAACGGGAGGACCTTGAATAGTGTGGATGAACAGAGGGATCTAGGTGTGTGTGTACATAGATCCCTGAAAGTTGGGAATCAAGTAGATAAGGTTGTCAAGAAGGCGTACGGTGTCTTGGCGTTTATTGGTAGGGGGATTGAATTTAGGAGTCGCAGTGTAATGTTGCAACTGTACACTACTCTAGTGCGGCCGCACTTGGAGTACTGTGTGCAGTTCTGGTCCCCGCATTACAAGAAGGATGTGGAGGCGTTGGAGAGGGTGCAGAGGAGGTTTACTAGGATGTTGCCTGGTATGGTGGGGAGGTCCTATGAGGAGAGACTGAGGGATCTAGGGTTGTTTTCGTTGGAAAGAAGGCGGCTAAGAGGGGATCTTACTGAAACATATAAGATGATTAGAGGTTTAGATAGGGTGGATAGTGATAGCCTTTTTCCTCGGATGGAGAAAGCTAGCACGAGGGGGCATGGCTTTAAATTAAGGGGGGGTAGCTACAGGACGGATGTCAGGGGTAGGTTCTTTACCCAGCGGGTGGTGAGGGATTGGAATGCCCTGCCTGCTGCAGTTGTAAATGCGTCTAGTTTGGGGGCGTTTAAGAGATCTCTGGATAGGTTTATGGACGAAATGGGATTGGTATAGGCTAGTGGGTCATTGTTTTTGTAACTGGTCGGCGCAACATCGTGGGCCGAAGGGCCTGTTCTGCGCTGTAATGTTCTATGTTCTATGTGACTGCTAGTGGTCTCATATGCCTTAAAATGGAACTCCAGTTAAGGCCAGTATCAGTCAGTTCCAGGTTTTATTGTTTTTTTCCTTCATGCTTGAATTTCTTGGATCTAAGTTTTGAAAAGTTAAAGCTTGGTTACCTTTATTGGTGGCGAGCACCAAGATCCATTCAAGAGCATCAGCTGTGGCTCACTGGCCAACAAGCTCAGCTGAGTCAGAAGGCCATGCATTCAAGTTGACTCTGCCAATGCAGCACTGAAGGAGTGCTGTAATGTTGGAGGTGATGTCTTTCGAATGAGACATTAAACCCTCTGACGTGAACTCCAAAGATCTCTGGCGCTATCTGGCCATTATCTGCAAAAATTCTCCACATCATGGCTATCTGAAGAGCAGGGATGTACCCTATGCCTGGTCAATGCTTATCTCAACTGGTATCACCAGTAAAGATAATTTGGTGATTACTTCATTAGTTTATGGGGTCTTGCTGTTTACAAATTATTGTCTCCTGTGTCTCCTACATTGCATCAGTGATTATGCTTCGAAAAACTATATAATTGGCCACGAAGAGTTTTGCAATGCTGAGGTTGTGAAAGACACTGTCTAAAGAGAAGCCTTTCTTTCTTAAAGTCACCTTAAAAAAAATGCAAAATAACACGAGCATGAATTTAAAATGTTCCCACCTGCCATTTTTAAATAAAACAGGTTTTCACTATAACACCGTCCTTCCAAGTCATGGTAATCATTCTTTTCTTTCTGTGGCTTTCAGGCAGCTTAGAGACACTTCGGAGCAATCAACACATGGTTTCGCCTGCAGCCAGCTTCCCACAACTCCTCCACAGACACAAAAAAAACACTTTTCAAACAGGATTAAACGCCGGATGGCAATCACAACCCTGTAACGTATTTAGTTGTTACTCGATGACACATCGCACGAGCCAGTGCCTTATTTTAAAGTTACAGCACCAGATATCAGTGCTATCTTAAACATTATAAAAACACACACACACTTGCATCTAAGTGGCACCTTTTCGTGACCGCTGGACATTCCAAAATGTGTTAGTTATTTAGCGGAGAAGAAAGGCTTGCAGTTATATAACACTTTTTTTTGGAAACAACCAGCAGACTTTGATCGACGGGTAACCAGGATATCGGTGATAACACCCCGGCTCTTCTTTCAAATAGTGCGAAACACTGACCAAGCAGATGGGGCCTTGCTTTAACAACTCATCTGAAATTCTGCACTTCTGATAGTGCACCTCTCCTTCAGTCAAGTATGGGTGTGCCAGTCTTCACTTATGCAACCAAGCCCTGGTGGTGCTGCTGCGGTATACTAAACTCAGCAGCCAATTTGATCACAGCGAGGTCCCACAAACAACAGTCACGACCTGTTTTAGTGGTGCTGGTTGAAGTACAAACGTTGGCCAGGACATCTGGGGAAACTCGCCTCGTCTTCTTTAAGAGAGTGGCACGAGGTCTTTTCTGAATACCCGAGGGGCAGACAGGGCCATAATTTTGTACTTCATCTTCAAGGCAGCATCTTGGATAGTGCAGCACCACCTCAGCACTGCACTGTAGTGTCAGTCTGGATAACAGGAACTCTGGTGAGAGTTCCTTCAAGTTTCAGCATTCAAATATAAACACAATCTTGGACTTAAATTGACATTGTGGATTGACTGCAGTTAAAATCAAGCAGTCCAGAGTAAAAATCAGCCAAGTTACCTATTCTTGGTCACCCCGACTTTACTGCTGGGTAATGCGAACATTGTTGTTTGGTGAGAACAGAATCAGGTTCAGCTGTGACATTCGCAAAGTGCAAAATGTCCGACTGGCACTTGGGCCTAGAAATTAGATAGTACCCACTGTGCGACCAGCAAGCACCTGAACTGAAAAGCCTTAGGAACGATGAAAATTGCTCCTCAAGCCTGATGCACATACAAGCTGCTGATCTCACTTCAACAGCAATCTTAATGTTGGGCTACCTCCCTCATTTGAAGTGACATTCAGAATTCCGAGAAGGGGGGAGGGATCTGGAAGAGGTCACGGGGCTTGGGTGGGGGATGGGGATTTTTTTTTGATTTTATTTATTGTCACATGTATGAACATAGTGTATTGTTTCTTGCGCACTATACAGTCAAAGCATAATGTCTATAGAGAAGGAAATGATAAAGTGCAGTGCTACAGTTATAGCTAGGGTGTACAGAAAGAGCAACTTAATGCAAGGCAAGTCCATTCAAAAGTCTGATGGCAGCAGGGAAGAAGCTGTTCTTGAGTCCGTTGGTACGTGACCTCAGACTTTTGTATCTTTTTCCTGATAGAAGGTGGAAGAGAAAACGTATGGGGTGTGTGCGTCTGGGTGATGGGTTGGGCTACATTCACGACCTTTTGTAGTTCCTTGTGATGTTGGGCAGAGCAGGAGCCATACCAAGCTGTGGTACAACCAAAAAGAATGCTTTCCATAGTGCATCTGTAAATGTTGGTGACAGTCGTAGCTGACATGCCAAATTTTCTTATTCTTTTGAGAAACCCGAGGCATTGGTGGGCTTTCTTAACTATAGTGTCAGCATGGGAGGACGAGGTCAGGTTTTTTGATGATCTGGATATTTAAAAATTTGAAGCTCTCAACTCTTTCTACTACTTCGCCCCCGTTGATGCAGATAGGCGCATGTTCTCCTTTACGCTTTCTGAAGTCGATGACAATCTCCTTCATTTTGTTGATATTGAAACACACTGAACATTTTACCGTCAAAGCCCACCAGTGAACAATGTTTGCTTGAGTAAGATAACAAAGGGTAACCTCAAAACAAAACAATTACTCAACATCACTATGGTTTCAAGCTTGCTTATAAAGATTCGGCATTCACTAATTTGCCAAAGACTTGACAGTGCTTGTGGAACTGTACTCTCAACAAAAGTCAGGAATTGACAGAGGGAAGTGGAAAGAGAGGACAGGGAGAAGAAAATGAGGAATGAGCAAACATAAATATTTCTTTAATTTCCCCTGAGATATTTTGGATGGGATTTTATAATCTTGCTTGACCCAAGGCTGGAAAATCTATTGCCCGCCCCTTGCCCGCTTCCATTATGTGGTGGGCAGGGCGGTGGAATTCTGGCACTTGTGTCTGTTTGTGTATGCTACACTACTTAGAATAGTTTTCACTCTTTCCCAATACATGCGACAATAATAAATCAAATCAAAATATGAGGGTTAACGACAAGATTGCAGAAAAGCACGAAGGCTTTTGAGGCAGCAGGATGGCACAGTGGTTAGCACTGCTGCTTTGCAGCACCAGGGACCTGGGTTCAATTGCTGGCTTAGGTCACAGTCCGTGAGGAGTGTGCACATTCTCCCTGTGTCTGCGTGGGTTTCCCGTGGGTGCTCCGGTTTATTCTCAGTCCGAAAGACGTGCTGCTTTGATACGTTGGCCATGCTAAATTCTCCCTCAGTGTACCCGAACAGGGTTCGGAGTGTGGCAACTAGGGGATTTTCATAGCAACTTAATTACAGTGTGAATGTAAGCCTATTTGTGACTAATAAATAAACTTTACTTTGGTTTATACCCATCTTAATGAGAGTTCCTCAAGAAGTTCATCACGGGTGATTATGAGGAGTGACAAGAACATATAAAACATGAGAAAAAAGGGATGAAAATGAAGGAATTCTACTGCATTTACCTAGCGCTGTGCCTTGACAGTGGGTGTGCCTGCCTGCCCAGGTGTACTATTCTGTTTCGAATCAAGCTTAGGCTCAGCTTTGACCTTTGCTGGTATCTCCTTTAGAAAGATTTGATTTGAAAAGAAAGAAGATTAAAATAAAAAGATCAAAACACCTTTTTTGGCATTTGTGGGGGAGGGGTGGTAGAAAGGTGGATTACTGCAAACACTTGTGTGGGGATTAACTTTATAACTAGATATTTTTGAAATACTTTCACGAAGCATAAAAATGTGTTTATAAACCCTCCTCTCTCATTTACTTGGGCTATAATCTGCATTGAATAGAATGGATTTGTCAAAGTAGCCATGAGGTGGATCGGATATCAGATAGTATACTGTACATTTTTACACTGCAGTTGTTTTTCTTAACAAAATTAAAGAGTTTGACAGAGAGGACCGAGACAGAAACTATAGTCTAAAATGTGTGCAGATTTCTAACCTCATTTTTAAGAATTCTCCACAAATAGCGGAACAAATATAATCACACATCCCAAAGCACTTCAAAGGAGTGTTAAAGTTTGACACCAATCCACAAAAGAAAACAGCCCTGATCAAAGAGGTAGGTTTAAGTAGAGTCTTAAAGGACAAGAGAAAGGTAGCAAGGCAGAGAGATTTAAGGAGGGAAATCCAGAGCTTAGGAGCAAGACAGCTGAATGCTCCTCCATTAGTGCAAAGGAGGAAAGAAAAAAAAATCGGGGATGTAGAAGAGTCAAAATTGAATGAGCTTGGGGGTTGCCGAAGGTTAGAGAGATAGGGAAGGGTGAAGGCATGGAGAACGTCTGATGATATTCTTCCTTTTGCTCCTCCTTTCAACGTGCTGACTCTTTGCTGGGACACGCCTGCAGCATTGCATCTAACTAGCCATTCGTCACTTGCAAGCCTGAGAGTTTGAATTTATTATTGCTACACATCTCACCGTGTCTTTATACAATGCCCACATTTATGGCAGGAGTTATTCAGCAGTGTTCAGGATTGGGAACTCCAGTTGATTTTTTTCCCCATTCTAATCCAAGGCCCCTACCACCTTAGCTAACAGAAACTGTGATCTGAAACCAAGGCCTTCTTTAGCATTACGCTGGACAATGCATCAAGTCGCTAGGCCATCAGCTTCAGGTTTTGTTGAAACTCAAGAGAGATGAATGCTTGCAACAGTTTGCCACCTGGCATTGCAATGACAATGCATTCATGAGGCTTAAAGTACGGACAGATGCCATATTAAGAGGCTTCACATTAAGGTACTCATCTGCCTGTTTAGAATCATAGAATCCTATAGGACAGAAGATGGCCATTCGGCCCACTGAGTTTGCACTGACCACAATCCCACCCAGACCTTAGCTCCATAGATTTACCCTAGTTAGTCCCTCTGACACCAAGAGTCAATTTAGCATGGCCAATCCATTTAACCCACAAATCTTTGGACTGTGGGAGCAAACTGGACCATCTGGAGGAAACACACACACAAACATGAGATGAATGTGCAGACTCCACACAGTGATCCAAGCCAGGAATTGAACCAGGTCCACGGTGCTGTGAGGCAGCAGTGTTAACCACTGTGTCATTGCGCTGCCCAGATAAAGACAAGGTCTCACAGTGCTCTCTCAGAGTAGCAGTGGTGAGTTTTGTTGCCCTGGAGTGGTGGGTTTCAATGGAACAATTACTATAAGTATTAGTTTGATGGGGTTAAATAGTCACTCCTCAGCTTTGATGTTTATGTTCTTACAACAATAGTGATAATAAATATACTGTAAATTTCAGACTGATGATTTTTTTGTGCATTGTGCTCCACAGGTTTCCAAATGGATACCAGTGTCTCAGATACAGAAATCAAAGTACAGATCCTCCTCCGCCTGCCTCTCTTTTGCAATCCTCACATTATAGTTATCCCTAAGTTGTCAGCTTAGCTCAACCTCAAAACCTCATGAGACTAAGGAAATTTGGCATGTTCACTATGACTCTCACCAACTTTTACAGATGCACCACAGAAAACATTTTTCTGGTTTATCACAGCTTAGTAATGGCTCCTGCTCTGCCCAAGACTGCAAGAAAGTACACAGGGTTGTGAACAAAGTCCAATCCATCAGTCAAACCAGCCTCCCATCTATTGACTCTATCTACACTTCCCACCAGCTCGGAAAAGCAACCACCATAATTAAGGACCCCACACATCCCAGACGTACTCTCTTCCATTGGGAAAAAGATATAGAAGTCTGAGATCACAACCAACTGACTCAAAAATAGTTTCTTCTCCGCTGCAATCAGATTTTTGAATGCCTCTATTTAGCATTAAGTTGATCCTTCTCTACACACTAGACTGTAACACAACACTCTGCACTCTCTTCTTGCCAGCCTATGTATGGTATGCTTTGTATAGTGCGCAAGAAACAACACTTTTCATTGTATACCAATAAATCAAATCTAAAAGATTAAGTTTATTTATTAATCACAAGTAAGGCTTATTAATCTCAGCTGAAAATACAGTGCAATACTGAAGGAGCTGTAGATTTGGAGATGCCATTTCCACAGGCGAAACATTAAACCAAGGCAATGTTTGTTTGAATCCATAAGAGGAAGTTTTAACGTATCCTGAGCATCATTGATCCTTCAATGAACATTATTAAAGCAGGTAAACTGATCATTTATCTGCAGGGTCCCGCAATGTACAAATTGGCTGTCAAATTTAAAATTTATTTTGTTAGTGTTACAAGTAGGCTTACATTATCACTGCAATGAAGTTACTGCGAAAATCCACTAGTCACCACACTCAGGCGCCTCTTCACTTCACCAGAGGGAGAATTTAGAATGGCCAATGCATCTAACCAATACATCTATCGGACTGCGGGAGGAAACCACAGCACCCAGAGGAAACCCACGCAGACACAGGGAGAACATGCAGACTCTACACAGACAGTTACCCAAGCCGAGAATCGAACCCAGTCCCTGGCGTTAAAGCAGCAGTGCTAACCACTATGCATTTGTCTACAGAATAATGACTACACTACAAAGCCAATGCATTAATTTTGCCCACTTTGGGATATCCTGAGATCATGATGTTTGCAGGAGCAGGGAAGGCTAAGGGGAGATGTATAAAATTACATGGGGTATGAACAGCGTGGATAGGAAGCAGCTGTTATCCTTACTTAAGGTGTTAATAACATTCAAGGATTTGGGACAAGAGCTGGAAAATGGGATTAGTGTGACTTTAGTTATTGACGGTGATGGGTCTTTTCTGTGCTGTATGACTCGGTCTAATTTTTATTGTACTTTCAATCACCACTTGTGCTTTTGTTTCTTGGCTTGCTTTGATTCTCCCTTCATTCATCAATTGGAAATCATGATGAGCACATCTCCTGCTCTACTCCAACAGCTGAGATTTTAACTCACTGGAGTGTCAAAATTTGGGAACTGTATTCCCCAGGACTAAACAATGGCATGCCTTACCATCCTAGTTTTTCCTCCCTGCTGCAGCCAGACTCTTCTCCAGAATGCAACCTCGGTATCCACAAGGGCAGCTGCTTGACATACTGTCACTTCTCTCCTACTCTGTTCAACCTATTCTATCCTACCTAATGAGCTTAGACCCTTAGCCTGCGTCAGGAAATGAGGTGGGTTGTGCATGGAGCAAGAAAAAGACGAGTAATTTTTGTGCTGTTGTAAAATTCAAATTAAGTTAAATTTAAACTCAAAACATGCCACATTGAAGATGTTTTATGTTAAACACCTAGACACTGACAGTAAAATGATCAGGATCTCCTGAATGAAAATCGTGACTTTTGTGATGATATGTACATTGTTTTTTGTCCAGCGCTAACTCTTTTGCTGAAATCTAATAGCTTCATGCATCTCTGGAAATCCACTTTCTTTTTAGATTAAATCAATCTTTCAGCTGTTGAGACTAAATATTCCAAGACTTTGAATAATTTGTTGGTGTATATCCCACATCACATACTACTTGGCTAATGGAAAACCGAGGGAGAATTGTTTTGGTGCTGGAACTGATGCAACAAGGCTGCCTGTGCAGAACAGGAGGGTAGGCTCAAATAGCAGTAATGTGCAGACCCTGGAGTCTTGTCCGATCTGGGGTATCGGCAGACCCTTGCTAAAGGGAGTAAATGATGGAATCCATGCTATGTTGCTTTTGTGGGAAAGTAGACATGTGGAATAAAGAATACCCTGGGCTGCTCATTTCCAGACGGCACACAGAAACAATCTAGTTAGCTCAACTTGCTAAGAATTCTGGAAAAAGCAAAGCACATCCACTTTGGAAGGTAAAAATCATAGAATCACATGGTCGTTCACAACACAGCAGAGGCCTTTTGCCCCGTCGAGTTTAAGCAAGCTCTCTGTAAAGCAATCCAGGCAGTCCCATTCTTCTACTCTATCGTCGCGCTCTGCAAATTTACTTCCTTCAAGTACCATCCAATTTCCATGCAAAAATCACTGACAGTATCTTCTTCCATTGTCCTCATTGACTGGTTCCAAGTCAGTATTAACTGATGCGTAGAAGAATTTCCCTGCACCTTTAGCCAAAAATCTTAAATCGGTGTGCCCTAGTCTTTGTATCATCAGCTGATGGGGACAGCTTTTCTTGGTCTACCTTATCCAATCCTATCATTAATTTTGCACACCCCTATAAATCCCCTCTGCTCCAAGGAGAATAACCCAGCCTTTCCAACCTAACCTGGTATCAAAAATCCTCCAACTCCAGAACCGTTCTGGTAAATCCTCTGCACCCTCTAAAGGTCCCTCACATCCTTCCTGAAGTGCAGTGACCAGAATTTAATCAATCCTTTAGTTTATAACGTTTAAGGTTTATTTATTAGTGTTATAAATAGGTTTACGTTAACACTGCAATGAAGTTACTGTGAAAATCCCCTCATCATCGCACTCAATGTTCAGGTACACAGAGAATTTAGAATGGCCAATGCACCTAAACAGCTCATCTTTCGGACTATGGGAGGAAACCAGAGCACCCAGAGGAAACCCACACAGTCACTGGCGAATGTTCAATCTGCACAGACAGTGACCCAAGCTGGGAGTCAAACCTGGGTCCCTGGCGCTGTGAAGCAGCAGTGCTAACCACTGTGGCCTAACCAGAGCCTTATAAAGATTCAGCACAACTTCGCTGCTTTTGTATTCAGTAATTCTGTTTATGAAGCCAAGAATCCCATATACTTTTCTAATCATTATTCATTTTGTCCAATGGCCTTCACATGTACCCCCAGGTCCTTCTTTCCCAGCATATTCTTTTTCAGAACTGTGCCGTTATGTCTATTCCTTCTGCCAAAGTATGTCACCTCACACTCCTCAGTATTAAATTCCAACTGCCACTTGTCTATTTTATAAGCCCATTTATGTCTCGTTGCAGTTGATTAGTATTATCTTCACTTTTTGCCACTCTCCAAACTAGGCATCAATAGCAAATTTTGAAATTTCACTCTATTTCAATATCCAACCTATTTATATATTGCAAGCCAGTGGTCCAAGCAATGACTTTGAGGAACCTTCTACCATCTGCCAGTCTGAAAAATAGCCGTTTACCATAGCTCATGATTTTCTGTCCTTAAGCCAATTTTTTATCCAAATTAACTCTGGTCCTCCTATGCCATAAGCCTCAATTTTATCAACCAGTTTTTATGTGACATTTGTCAAAAGCAATCTTAAATTCTATGCAAACCAGAGTTATTGCATTCCCTTCATCAACCTTCTGTTTTCACCTAAGAATGAAATTAGATTAGACCAGCATGATCTACTTTTTAAAATCTACGCCATCTCAATTAATTAGCTAACTGAAATCTCTCCAAGTGGGTGTCAATTTCCCCCCGGTTAATATTTCCAAAAACCTAACCACCACTGATGCTAAAATTACTAACCTGTAGTTGTGAGGATGCCACATTGCCACTCTCCAATTCTTTGGCACCTCCACCCATATCTAGGAATGGTTGGGAGATTATGGCAAACCCTTCCATTAGCTCCATAACCTGGGATGCAAACCATCCGGACCAGGTTATCCACTTGAATCATTGCCAGCCTTTCCAGTACCTCTCACTTCTCAACATTTACCCCATCAACTTTACAATCTCTGCTTCAACCAATATTGTGTCAGATTCTTCTTCCTTTGTAAATACCGATACAAAGAACTATTTTAGTTTTGCTCTGCCCTCTGTCTCGAACGTTACCTGCTTACTGTTGACATGCCGGTGGAAGAATTTTAGTTCCTTTTATGCTGACTGCCATTTTATTCTCATATTCTCTCTTTGAAAGTGTTATTTTCCTCTTCATTTCTTCTCACAACCTACTGTGAGAAGAAACGGCTCTCGAAGAATTCACCTGAAATGCATCACACCCTCTTTTTTTGTTTCATCATAATTTCCCTTACTTCCAAGGAACCGTGTTTTTGGCTCCAATATCTTTCACCTTTGCAGAATGTACCTTAAGCATCTTTTCCTTGAAGTTCATCTACTGTTCTGTTACATCTTTTCTTGTCAGTCTCTGCTTCCATTTTATCTTGACTAGATCCCTACTCATTCTGTTGAAATTATCCAGTTCTTCCAATTTAGAAATTCTATATTGGATTGTTCTTTGCTGTTCTCCATTACTAATATAAAACTTACGCTACGATACAATGATCAATCTTATGTAAGTGCTCCCTCACAGGCCCTTGGTCCACCTCATGCCCCAGCACCAGGTCCAACAATGCCTCTTTTCTAGTTGCACCAAGATGGCAGTCATCAAGAAAGGTCTCCTGAACACATTTTAGATACTCCTTCCACCGTTCACCCTTTAACATTACCCCACTTAATACTTAGATTATTAGTCAATATTTCTTTTTTATATATTTATGGGACATGTTCATAGCTGGCTGACCAGCAAATATTACACATTCCTAGCTGCTATTTGAGGGCAGTTGAGAGTCAACCACATTGCTGTGGCTCTGGAGTCCTATGTGGGCCAGACCAGGTAAGGACAGCAATTTTCCTTCCTGAAAGGTCATGGTTTCGTCCCACAATTGACAATAGTTTCATGGTCACCAGTAGATCACTAATTCCAGATTTTTAATAATTAAATTCAAATTCTATTATCTGCTATGGCAGGATTCAAACCCGAGTCTCTTGAACATTAGTTGAGATTCTGATTAATAGTCTCGGGACAATACCACTGAGGCCATCGCCTTCTCTCTTATCGTAATATCATCACTAGATTTTGGCACATCTGATTTCTCTGCAAATTTGCTCTATTTCTCTCTCTTGCTATTTGGAGGCCCATATATTACTAATCAATCATTCGATTGTAACTTTTTTTGCTTCCCAATTGTGACCAAGTAGATTTTTCCCTTACCCCCTCAAGGATTCCCCTCTTTCCTACACTTTAATGCCATCCTTAATTAGTACTGGCATCCATCTTCCTTCTCCTTCTTTCTGATCTTTTCTAACACTTTCAATACTTGAATGTTAAAGCACTCACTCATCACCATTATTACCATAATATCACATTGCTGCTGCTACTTGTGCATGTTGGTGCACCATAACTGCAGGATTTACAATCGACAGCATTCATTGCGGCAACTTACTAAGGTTCCTCTGGCACCGCCTTCCAAATCCAATGCTTCTGTCACCTAGAAGGACAACAACAGCATAGAAACACCCCAATCTGCGAGTCCCTTTCCAAGTTGCACAACAACCTGACTTAGAAATACATCAACCAATCAAAATCCTGAAACTCCCTATCCAATAGCACTGTGGGTGTAACTTCATGCGGTCCACAAGCGTTCAATAGGCAGATTATCACCTTTTCAACATCAGCAGTGGAGGGAATTAATATTTAACATAGCAGATGAAACATTGGAATATAGGAACAGAAAGAAGTAGGCCATTTAGTCCTTCAAGCTGGCTCCACCATTCAATTAAATCATGACTGATCAGCTACCTCAGTCACTTACCCACACACTGTGCATATCTAGACGTCATTAGACTAGAAATCTATCAACTTCTGTTTGAACATGCTCAATGATAAGAGTTTCTAAAGCCCTGTGAATGCCAAAGATTCATCATCTATTTAGGATGGAGGTGAGGAGACATTTCTTCACCCAAAAAGAGTGGTGAGCCTGTGGAATTCATTACCACAGGGAGTAATTGATGTCAAAACATTTTATGTATTGAAGAGGCGGCTGGATACTGCACTTGGGGCAAACGAGATCAAAGGTTATGAGGAAAAAGCAGGATGAGACTACTGAGTCGGATGATCAGCCATGATCGCAATGAATGGTGGAGCAGGCTCAAAGGGCCAAATTGCCTCCTCCTGCTCCTATCTTCTATGTTTCATCCTCCAAATGAAAAAAACTCATCGCAGTCTTAAATGGCTTACCCTTTATCCTGGTTTTAAACTCACAAACATTATATCCATATGCTACAGATATTTTGTAAGTTTCTATGAGATTGTCCTTATTCTCCAAACGTCTGGGGAATACAGGCCCAGACTCCTCAATTTCTCCTTATACAATAATCCCACCATTACAGCAATTAATTGGATGGGGTGCCAATCAAACTTGCTGCTTAGTTCAAGCTTCTTGAATTTTGTTGGAGCTGAGCTCAGCCAAGCTTGATTATTCAGGGGAAACTTAATAGCACTCCTTTTTTAGTCTTATAGATCACCTTCTTAAAGTCTGCCCACCATTGACAAGGCAGAAATCAGGGGTGTGATGGAAAATTCTCTTCCTGAATAAGTGTGGCTCTAACATCGAGAAGCCGACTACAATCCAAGCTTGATGAACACCCCTACTGTCACTTTAAAACATTCAGTCACTCTATTACAGAGGTAGCAATGTGAATTACCTACAAGATGCATTGCAGCAACTAACACCTTCTAAACTTGCAGCCTCTTACCACTCCAAAGGGCAAAGGGAGCAGATGCATGGGAACACCACCATTGGAAGGTTCCCCTCTAAGCAGCACACTATCCTCACTTGAAAATATATTGCTGTTCCTCCATTGTCGCTGGGTCAAAATCCTGGAACTCCCTCCCTGACAGCACTATGAACAGTCTTCTAAGAGGCAATTTCAGATGAGCAATAAATGCTGATGTAGCCAGCAAAACACATGCAGTGAAAGAATTTTTTTAAAAATTGGGATGGACAATAATGTTAGAGATATCCAAACTGCGTAAATGAACTAAAAGGATAAAGCCCTTATTTCTAAGGGCAGAATCTACAATTGCATTAACAGCAACATCTAGAATCCTTCATATCTCAGGAAATCCCAAATCACTTTACTGCAATAAAATATTTTGAAATGTTGTCACTGTTTTCAAAATTCACATATTTCAAAACTGAGTGGGCATATTAAAAAAAAATTACAGCAGCTGCTTTGGAATCAGAATTATGAGGAGCTCACAATCATTCAATCCATAACGTCTGTACCATCTCAAAAAGAAATCCACTTCATCTCATTCCCCAGCCCATATCCCTGCCCTTCAAAATGTTATTTTTTGAATACATATTCAATTCCCTTAACTTGTGGATTCAAGAAGATTGACACCATCCAGGACCAGGAAGGAGGATTGATCTGTATCCCATTCACTATTTTCAATGCCAGCCCACAATGGCAGCAATGTGTATCATCCACAAGATAGAGAATCTGGTGAACTGGTGTGGCAAAAATAATCGCTCTCTCTCTCAATGTCAACAAAACGAAGGAGATTTTCATCAACTTCAGGAAGTGTAGTGGAGAACATGCCCCCTGTCTACAACAATGCAGAAGTAGTAGGAATGGTCAAGAGCTTCAAGTTTTTAGTATCTAGCTCACCAACAACCTGTCGGGTCCCCTATGCTGACACTATAGTTAAGAAAGCTCATCGATGCCTCTGCTTTCTCAGAAGACTAAGGAATTTTGGCACGTCAGCTACGACTCTCACCAACTTTTACAAATGCACTATTCTTTGTTTGTATCACAGCTTGATATGGCTCCTGCTCTGCACAAGACCGCAAGGAACTTCACTCATCCAAAGATTGCAAGAAATTACAAAAGGTAATGTAGCCCAATCCATCTTTCAAATCAGTCTCCCATCCACTGACTCTGTCTACACTTCCCACTGCCTTGGTAAAGCAGCCAGCATATTAAAGGGCCCCATGTACCCCGGACATAATCTCTTGCACTTTCTTCCGTTGGGAAAAAGATACAGAAGTCTGAGGTCATGATCCAACCAATTCAAGAACAGCTTCTTCCCTGCTGCTGTCAGACTTTTGAATGGACCTACCTCACACTAAGTTTACCTTTCTCTACACCCCAGCTAAGACTGTAACACTACATTCTGCACGCTCCCTTCCTTCTCTATGAACGCTATGGTTTGTCTGTGTCGCAGAAGAAAAAATACTATTCCTTTATACGTGCGACAATAATAAATAAAATCAAGATATACTATAGTGACTCAGCAAGACTTCTTCAGCAGCATCTTCTAAATCCATTATCTTTATATCTAGAAGGACCAGGGCAGCTGATGCATGGTAAACTACCACCTGCAAATTCCCCTCTGAAACGACACACCATCCTGACTTGAAACTATATCACTGTTGGTGGACTGAAATTTTGGAATTACCTTCCTATCAGCATTATGGGTGTACTTACACCCTACGGACAGCAGCAATTCAAGGCGGCATCTCACCAACATCCTTCAAGGGCAATTAAGAATGTAAAGTAAATGCTGGTCCTACCAGAATGAATTAAAAAACGGCAATTATTAACAAATGCATTGCCTGGTGTGGTACTAAATTGTGCATTTCAGAGGCTAAGTTTTATCAGTCAGCTAGCAATTGGACAGCTGCAGCATTTTCAGGATAGCTGGGTGCTCGGATTCCATCCTCTGCTTGCTGCCCAGTGAGCCCATCTACAAAATACACCTTTGTAAAACATTAAGTTGGGTGTGATGCTATCCAAAGTGGAACAATGCATCAACGGCCACTGTTCAAGCTCACTGTAATAAGGTCGATGTCGACCAGAACACAAGATGGCCAAACTCCATCACTCTTTCTTTTGAATAGCTAGCAACAGGTACTTGGCCGAACCATTCAAGGTTGGTTGGCATCAGTCACACCATGAATCAGTCAGTGCTTTGAGAAGATGGCAGAAATAACCAACAGAAAAGGGAAGAAAGTGAGCCAAAAATGAACCCGTCCCTAGTTCGAAGGTCAAGAATCAGAATGCTTCAGAATCTTGAAACCAGATGCAGAGCTTCGCAACTCTTGAATCTAACTGCATAAGATTCAAAATTTTTTTATATTTGTTTGTGGGACGTGGGAATTGCTGGCTGGGCCAACATTTATGGCCTGCCTGAGGCCATTTAGGAGTCAACCACTTTACTGCGGATCTGGAGTCACATAGGTCAGACTAAGTAAGAATGACAGATTTACTTCCCTAAAGGACATTAGTCAATCAGATGAGCTTTTACGACAACCGACAATGGGTTAATGGTCACCCGTGATAGTTCAGATTTTTGTATTGAATTCAAATTCCACTACTTGCCATGGTGGGATTTGAACCTGGTTCCCCTGAACATTATGGGTTAGTAGTCCAATGACAATACCACTACACCACTGCCCTGCAAACCTTAGAGGGAGGCACGTTTTGTTAAAGAGCCTGCCAGCCCCTCTCACTCACACCACGACAAATCAAATATTTTTAACTGATAAGTTTATTAATGATCACAACATCTAGGCACGTTCTCCTAGTACAGGAAATCAGTTCTCTCATAAAAGAAATAAGGCTATTTACCCTCTCACATGAATTTAAGAGGATCTTACGACATTATTTGAAAAAGTGATGGGGAGTTCTCCATCATCGCATTGCTATTTGAGAGAGCTTGCTGTGTGTAAATTGGCTAACTCATTTCCTATATTACAACAGTGGCTACGCTTCTAAAGTACTTCACTGGCTGCAAGCGTCTGGGACATTATGAGGAGGTGAAAGGCATTATATAAAAGCAAATTAATGCTCTCTTTATGCATTCAAAAATAACAAAGCTGAGAGTAAACTGAAGTTAAATTATTATCAGTTTAATTTTAAAAAAATGTCTGAAGTAAAAGATAGAGCGCAAGGAACAGCTATTAGAGTATGTGAAGAAAAAAAGCTAATAGCATGTCCTGCTGAGTCTAAATTGTATGTTTCAATCATTTAACTTGAGACAAGCTCTCAACCTGTTGAAATATGTGGTTTTGAATTTAATCATATGGGCCCAGCTTTGTAATCTCTCCTTTGCTTTCAGTCAGTAATTCCTCAGTAGTTCTCCATGCCAAGAAAAAAAAAGGTCCATCTGAACAAAGGATGTTTTCTTTTCCTTCTCCCCAGCTGATGACATGGCTACATTCACTTCCAACTGGTGCTTTTGTTGGCCTCTCTGTGCACCTGGGCTTTTTATTTTCAACTCAAGAGATTAACGCACGAATGTAGCAGAAAGAAAGAGAGAAAAAAAAAGGTGCTCTGTGTTACAGCAGAGCCAACCTTAGATCAAAGCGCTCCCTGCGACCCCTCTTATTTGTTTGTGTGCGGGATTCCATCTTTTGGGCGAGTGGAGGGATAAGGGAGGGAAACAGAAGCTGCAAACATAAGCGCTACGCTTATTCATTATATAATCGCCCTGGATGTTTCTGGAGTCATGTTTCAGCCTGAGAACCAGGGTCACTGTGAAGCTTCAGAAGAATGGCAAAGCTTAAGAGAGATGAGCAATAAGCTTTTCGCACCTCTCTTACTGACACAGTAACGTTGGGTGCTCATCTGAGCTTTCCTGTCCTGTTGATCCTCGGCACCAAGTGTTTCAACCCACATACGCTTCCGTCACACTTGGTTGAGACTGACGCCACTCCCTCTCACTCTAATTCAGGTGCCAGGCTTGATTCACAGGTAGCACCTCTAGTCTGAGTCACAAGGTCTTGCGTTCCTCCCTTCCAGAGACTCAAAAACATAACCCACGCCAACACTCAAATGCAGTACTGCCACATGCCAGAAGTTCTGCTTTTCAGATAAGATGTTGAGCTCAGGCCCCATCTGCCACCTTAGGCATTAAAGATTCCACAGCATCATTCCAGGAGAGGGGAGCTCTCCTGCTGTCCCTCAACCAACAATTAAAAACAAGGTCATGAGTCAATTATTCCATTGCTGCTTCGGAGACCTTCCTATCCATCATGTTTAACAATCGTGTCTCTAACACTGCAACACTGATCACATTTCAAAAATAATTATTTGTTTGCAAAGTATCTTTGGGCCGCTGAGACCAGGACCTCTACTCTGCCAAGCTCCCATTCTCACTACATCTTTGCTTCCTCTTACATATAACACCAAAGCTTTATGCAAGAACATGAGTCTAAAAGGAAACAAAAGACCCTATGGAATTAAATTGGTTCTAGCCAGACTGTTCCATCATACATTTGTCACAACCTATAAGTTTCTTAATTTAAGATAATGAAGCTCCTTGCCTATCTCAAAAAGAAAATAAAATTAAACAATGTGAATAATAATATTACCATTTGGCATTTCTTGAATCACTATTTGATGCACCTTCGTTTATTTGCCGTCTCTGATTCTTTCCAATTTGGTTATTCTCCGGGTTGTCCCCCTCCTCCCCCATGCCACACTCCACAATCCCATCGAGCCCAGATAACCTTTCACCCCCTTTTCAAGAATCAATCCGGCTCTGCTTCAGAATATTCGAGGACTGTGCTTCCATCACCATTTGAGGAAAAAAAAAGAGTTCCAAAGATACACGGCCATTGGAGAAAAAAAAATTCTCATCTGTCTTAAATGGGCAACCTCTTATTTTTAGATTCTCCCAGAAGAGGAAACATCCTTTCCACATCTATTCTGTAAAACCCCTCACTATCCTACACGTTTCAATCAAGTTGCCTCTGACTTTTCGGAACTCCAGTAGAAACAAGCCTAGCATGTCCACCTTTTTTCGTAGATCAATCCACCCCTTCCGGGTATTAATCTGGCAAACCTTCTCTCTGAATTGTTTCCAATGCATTTATTTACCTTCCTTAAATAAGGAGACCAATACTGTGCACAGCACTCCAGGTGTAGTTTGTGCAATACCCTGCATACAAAAGTCTAACTTCTCTACTTTGGTATTCAATTCCCCTCGCAATAACTTCAGAACGCACCATCAGCTGAGGTTTCTCTCCCTGCTCTTCGTCCAGAGATCTGCATGTGCTCAAATCCTTCTGCAGCGAATTTCCCACCTTTCCCTTCTACACATCCTCCAACAACGGATTATCACATTGCTTCCCAAGAGGTGCGCGCATGACAAAATGTGCCTCTCTCAGAGTTGAAAAATCGTCATGCATTGAAGTTCAATGCTCGCAATACCAGAAACACCAGACTGGCCCTTTGTGGTCATAAGGCAGCGGCAGTGCCAGTACATCTATTGTATCCCTATGACATATTGACATTGAAAAGACAGTAGCAATCAGGCCAACTGATAAGTGGCTACACACAGTAGAGGCTAGCTAATTCCCCACAGGAAGGAACGGATGGTGGGATGGAGGGGGAGGGATTCGAAAAAGTAAGGTGGACACAACGTAGACACTTGTGTAATACACTACAGTACAGCGGAAAACAAAAATCAGCTAGCTCAAGTAGTTACTTTTCCCCACTGAAGGAATGCAAATTAAACAGCAAGTGGTTAGAACATGATTTCCGACTATCTCCCAATCAAAAGAAAAATAAGACTTGCATTCATATAGTGTCTTTCACAATCTGAGGGCATTCCAATCAGTTTTAGAACCAACCTAGCACTACCAGTCACCATTCTGCTGTAGGAGACGTGGGCCATCCTGTGCCCAACATAGCCCCTCAGACAGTTGTGTGATAGGATAAGTAATCAGCCAGAGCACAGGGGAAGAACTCTTGCTCTATTTCGAAATGGATCTGATGGCCATCTGGAAAGGCACAAGGAACTTCAGTGTAACACCTCACTTGAAAAGCAGAACCTCTGACAGCTCTGCATTCGTGATGTGGATATGCCGGCATTGGACTGGGGTAAACACAGTAAAAAGTCTGACAACACCAGGTTTAAGTCCAACCGATTTATTTAAATCGGCTGGACTTAAACCTGGTGTTGTCAGACTTTTAGCTCTGTATTCGCTCAGTGCTACAACATAGAGTCAACGTGAATAATGCCTCTGCAGTGGGGCTTAAACCTACAGATTTCTGAATCAGAGTGCCTGCCACCGAGCCATTACAGGCAAACAATGTACAAGGACAGCAAAATATATTTTCGGGTGCTAAGTACGTACAATTTTAGGGCTGTTGCATAACAATGAACAGAACAGCAAAGGAACAGGCCCTTGGGACCTCCAAAGTATCCATCTTAATAATAATCTGACCTATAAAGTTATTAAAATAATCAGGGAATGGAAGAGAAAGGGAGGGAAAGTTTATTTATTTATTAGTCACAAATAGGCTTACGTTAACACTGCAATGAAGTTACTGTGAAAATCCCCTAGTTGCCACACTGATTGGTGAGGGAGAATTTAGCATGGCCAATCCACCTGACCAGAGTTTTCGGCGCGTGGGAGGAAACCGGAGCGCCCAGAGGAGGCCCATGCAGTGACGGGGAAAATGCACAAACTCCACACAGGCAGTAACCCAAGCCGGGAATTGAATCCAGGTCCCTGGCGCTGTGAGGTAGCAGTGTTAACTGCTGTGCCACCTTGCTGCCCGTGGGTAGAAAGGGAGAAAAAACGCAAGTTTATACAAATTTCTAAGTGGCCCAGACTAAAAAATTCAAACACATTCAAGCAGATTGACCAATTCCAATTCAGATCCCCCCCCAAAAAAAAGGCTTTACAGAAACTTCCTGATGTCACACACACTTCTAGATCTCCAGTCAGACATGCAACTGGTGGTTTCAGAGTCATACCTCCCCACCTAGTGGCAGCATGGTGCAAAACACTATACTGAAAATCAAGTGTTAAGCCCAATGATATCAAATTAGTTGTTTCTTGTGGTTGAAGTTACAGATAAAATGACTGGCTAAGTTTGCAAATCTTACTTATTTTCTTCCTAAACACACACTTAAGGAACAACCTACATGTTGAGTGGCACAGTGGTTAGCACTGCTGCCTCTCAGTACCAGGGGCGCTAGTTTGATTCTGGCTTGGGTCACTTATCTGTGCGGAGTTTGTACATTCTCCCCATGTCTATTTGGGTTTCCTCCAGGTGCTCCGGTTTCCTCCCACAGTCCGAAAGACATGCTGGTTATGCTAAATTCTCCCTTAGTGTACCCTTGAAATAGGCGGTGGACTGTGGTGACTAGGGGATTCTCACAGCAACTTCACTGCAGTGTTAATGTAAGCCTACTTGTGACACTAATAAATAAATGTTAAACTTTACATTTTCTTAAAAAATGATTGTGCCTCCTTGTGTCTAGACTCTACAACCACAGTGAACGTAATGCGCCTGGATCAATTCTGTCAAGCCCCTTCACAAGCCTGAGAAATTGTAGAAAATAACTGTGGGAGTTACACTGCCTCAGGGGCTGCAGCGGTTCATGAAAGCAGCAACTAGGGATGGGCAATAAATGCTGGCCCAGTCAACAGCGCCTACATCCCATAAGTCTTTTAAAAAAAAAATCGGATCCAAAAATGGTATATTCTGCACCAACTGGAAAAAATTGTCCTCTGCCACACTCAAGTCCAGCCACATCATCAATTATCAATAGTTTGGCTGCATTTGAGTGCGGCACCTTTTTAGCCCAGAGGAGACCCATGCAGACACGGGAGAGCATGCAAAATCTGCAGAGTGACCCAAGCTGGAAATCGAACCCGGGTCCCCGGTGCTGTGTGCTGCCCTGGCATTCCATAATTAGGAGCAGCACAGGAAGTTGGCAAAAACTGTTCTTCAATCACTGAAATCCTCAATCTTTCTTTTTCCTCAACCTTTCCTTTGATGGCAGAAGCAGCAGCAATTATCTATATTAAACAGACCACGTAAAGAGTGATTTTAACTCACTTTAACTGATGTTTTCACGGGAATCTTTGTAATCTCATCTTCCTCATCCTCATCATCATCATCATCTTCGTCGTCGTCATCATCTTCCTCTTCCCTGGAACACAACATGTAAAATTTAGGCAAAGTTCAGTAAACAATACATCTTGCATTTAGAAGCTCCAGTACTGCTGACATAGGATTATGAACAAAAGTAGTGCTGGAGAAACACAGATGATCAGGCAGCATCGAAGTGAAGAGAAATGTTTCAGGCCGATGAAAATCCTCAGAACTGAAATATTACATGGTTTCTCTCTCCACAGAAGCCGCCTGATCTGCCGAATGTTTCCAGCACTTTCCATTTTCATTTCAGATTTGCATCACCCACAGAACTTTACTTTTTGTTTTGCAGCTTTACACGATGTTTGTTTTAGCAAATCTCATGTAATTTCTCTAATGTTCCTTCTTACCCTCTCACTGTTGAAAACATCCAGTACTCTTGGTCCAACAAAATGCAACCCCAAAATTCTTGATATTATCTCCTGACTCTACGTCATTCCCTTTCAAAATCTCAAAACTGTGGAATTCCGCAAATAAAGGCAAAAATACTGAATTGATAACATAGAACTGAGAGGTCTGAAATATAACCAGTAAATGCTGAAAAAGCTCAGCAGGTCTAGCAGCATCTGTGGAGAGATAGAGATAGAATTAACGTTGCGAGTCCTTAAGACTGTCAGAACTTGAGAGTCATACGGACTCAAAACGTTAACACACTCCCTCTGCAGATGTTGCTCAGTTTTTAACCAGCATTTTGTGTTTTTAGTGTGGAATTCCTCACCTCTTGATTAATCCACTTGTGATAGTACTCTTCGCCTATTTTACTCAATAACTATTAATAGTTTTCTCAATAGTAGCCTAGTCCATCAAGCAAACCAGCCTCCCATCCACTGACTCTGTCTACGCTTCCCGCTGCCTTGGCAAAGCAGCCAACATAATTAAGGATCCCAAGCACCTCGTACATTCTCTCTTGCATTTTCTTCTGTCAGGAAAACAATACAAAAGTCTGAGGTCATGCATCAACCGACTCAAGAACTGCTTATTCTCTGCTGCCATCAGAACTTTTGAATGGACCTACCACGCACTAACTTGATCTTTGTCTACACCCTAGCTACGACTGTAACACTATATTCTGTAATCTCTCCTTTCCTTCTCTATGAATGGTATGCTTTGTCCGTATAGTGTGCAAGAGCAATACTTTTTACTTCATATTAATACGTGACAATAATACCTCAAATCAAAAGTGACTGCCATTTAATAATTAAACACCACTCAGACATTAATTTGTATCCATCTGAAATAAAACCATGCCTTATGTTTCTTTGCTCCTTGCAGTTTCCAAGCACAGAACAAATACCCAGAAGGATAAGACTGTCAGATGTATCACGCCACGTTCAAAATAATAATTAAAAGGAGCTACTTCCAGTCTTGGGGTTCAGAAGGAATCTGCAAATCTGCTCATGTTTCTATGTTGCATAAAATAGGAGTTGGTCAAATCCCCATTAGAAACAAGTCAATTTCTTTACCCTGAGAATTCAATGCAGTCTAATTATGAATAGGCTGCTGGTCAGAGTTCTTTAAGAATTCTGTGCCCAGATCAGCTGGCCTGTGTCAATTTAGTAAACTCGTATGTTCAGAACTGGAAAACAAATCAATGAGATTCTGGCTCACAACACTCCTGTGGTATCTATTCAATCTGTAAACAACCTATTCAAACTCATTAGCAGATAGTGCTGAAACTGGCCACTGAATGTTGACTATGTGTCTACATGTGCCAACCAATGCAATGGTCAACAACAGAACGCTGCAAGACTATACACCTCAGAACAATTGTCCTCTTGATAAAAAATGTACTAGTCTCCCCACAATAACAATATTATAGACTAGAGTTTGAACTGCTGCTCACTTAAAATGAGCCACATCAGTTCAGTTTCGTTAGCAGAGGAGGAAGGGGTGAACAACTTACTCGTCATCATCATCATCGTCGTCGTCATCATCATCTTCATCATCATCTTCATCCTCATCATCTGCGTCATCATCTTCTTCATCATCATCATCGTCTTCATCAGTTTTACTTTTATTGCTCATCTTGTCTTTTGTTAACTCTTCTAACTTTGCCTTTTTCTACAAACACAGAAGAGATGACAGCCAGAGCTGGCAGCAGCTTCAAGAATGAGATAAAGTATTAAATGGAAAATATCTGGGTTTTGGGTGAGAAGAATTCGAGAGGAAGTCAGGGTCCACAGCAGATTCAGAAACAGAATTAATTTTGGTAGACTGAACAGTCGGGTTATTTTCTCTCAAAAAAGATTTAAAAGTCACCTAATAGAAATCTTTAGTATTATGAAGGATTTCGATAGTACAGACAGAATTGTTGCCACGTTTATTCTTTCACAGGAAATGGGTGTCCCTGGCAAGGTCAGTATTTTTAATTTGCCCATGCTTAATTGCCCTCGAGAATGTGGTGGTGAGCTGCCTTCTTGAACGGCCCACTGTTAGGAAGGCAGTACCAGCATATTGATCCACTAACAGTGAAGGAACCGGGATACATTTCCAAGTCAGGACAGTGTGTGGCTTGGAGGGAACTTGCAGATGGTGGTATTCCCATGTGTCTGCTGCCCTTGTCCTTCTAGGTGGTAGAGTGTTTGGATGGTGCAGTTGAAGGGGACCAATAACATAAGGCACTGATGAATAAATCCATTAAGAGCTTGGGACAAATGCCTTTACCCGGTGTGTGATAAGTAACCTTGGAGTAGTTGAAACGAATATTATAGATGCATTTAAAGGGAAACTAGATAGTTCCACGAAGGGAGAAGGAATAGAAGGTATGCTTATATGGTTACTTGAAAATCAACCATACTGCTTTGGGTCACATGTAGGCCAGACAGGCAAGGACAGCAGATTTCCATTCCTAAAAGGATGTTAGTGAACCAGAGGGGTCTTTGTGACAATCGAGAATGATTTCATGGTCATTAGACTTTTACTTCCAGATTTTACCATCTGCCACAGTGGGATTCAAACCTGTATCCCAGATCTTGCCTCGCAACTCCAGGTTATTCATCCCATGAAAATACCTCTGCGCCACCACTTCCCCAAATCAAGGTGGGAAGAGGCACAGTAATGTACAACATATAGCACCTTTAACATAATAAAACAATTTCTATGGAGTTTGAGGGGCAACCTGATAGAAATATACAAGATTATAAGGGGTATGGACAGAGTGGATAGTCAGAAGCTTTTTCCCAGGGTGAAAGAGTTAATTACTAGAGAGCATAGGTTTAAGATGGGAGGGGCAAGGTTTAGAGGAGATGTATGAGACAACTTTTTTTTACACCGAGGGTGGTGGTGCCTGGAGCTCACTGGCGGGGGAGGTAGCAGAAGCAGATATAATAGTTATTTTTAAAGGACGTCTGGACAAATACATGAATAGGATGGGAATGGAGGTATATGGTTCCTGGAAGGGTAAGGGGTTTTACTTCAGTCGGGCAACACAGTCGGTGCAGGCTTGGAGGGCCAAAGGGCCTGTTGGGATATTAGGGAAGGTGACCAAAAGTTTTAGCAAAAGAGAAGAGAGGCAGGGAAGGTTTACTGAGTGAATGCTAGAATTTAGGAACCAGGCAGTAGAAATCACAGCCACCAATTATGGACGGATTAAATCAGAGGTTGCTCAGGAGGCCAGAAGTAGAGGTGTGCAGAAATCCAAGGACAGCACAGCTGGAAATTAAAATGGCAGTGAGGCTTGAGGCCTAGGAGAGGGTCAGAGAACACAGTGGTGATGGGTGAATGTGACTTATGAGAGTTAGGATAAAAGCAGTAGTTGCAGATTACCTCAATTTTATGGAGGATAAAATGTGAGGGGTCAGCCAGGAGTGCATGAAGTAGTCCTGAGACAACAGAGGAATAAATCATTCATAAATGAGGAAGTAATAAACCAACAAATTAATACACAAAGAATTAATAATACAACAGAAATCCCTGTACAACAAGAGTCCACTGTAAATAGCAATAGAGTCCATTATAATTAATAGAGTTCATTGTAAGTTATCTTGCAACATTCCTCATTCATTCAGCAACAGATGAGCTGAAACAGGGAAGAAATCTGGGTTATTATGGAGGTGAAAATAGACAGTCTTAGTGATGAGGCCCATGTGCAGTCAGAAGCTTATCCATGGGTCAGTGATGACACCTAGGCTGCAAACAATTAGGCTCAGCCTCAATCAGGAAAGGATGAAGTTGGTGGGTAGGGAACAGAGTTTGTCAAAGGAACTAAAAACAATGACTTCAGTCTTCTTCATATTCCATCGGAGGAAATTTATGTTCTCAAGGGTGGATGAATTGAAAGGGATAGTGATGAAGTTGGATGTTGTCAGCTTGCATGTAGAAACTATACTGTGTTTTCAGATGATGTCACCATGATGAACTTGAGGGGGCCACGGTTAGATCTTAGGGGGAAACCAGAGGTAATGCTTCAGGCGCGGGAAGTGAAGCTACTGCAGGTGGTTCTCTCATTGCGATTAGAGAAATGGCACTGGAACCAACCAGTCCTATCCTGCAGGACAGCAGCAGAGGGCACAGGACGGTATAGTCCACCACATTCAAGGTGGAAATCAGGTCAAGAAGGATGTGGGAGGACAGTTTACCTGTAATCGCAGTGGATTAATTCCAGCACAATGACAGGGCCAAAAATGTGAATGGAGTGGTTCAAATATTGGCCTCCAGAGAAATTAAATGACTTTGGAGAAGAAAGGGAGATTGGAAACAAGGCAGATTGCATGGAGGGAGGAGTCAAGGGTTAATTCATTTTTTGACCAGTAAAGTGACAACTGCAGATTTGAAGGAGAGTAGCAGTGCATGGAGAGAAACAGAGTCAACACCAACATCAGCTAACACAGTAACCAGAGGAGGAAACTTGGTTATCTCATGGAGAACAGTAGCTTACATGGGGTATGAGGAGAGATAGAAATTAGAATGCGGTACAAATTTAAGATGGATGAGAGTTCACTTATGGAACATAAGCATCCAAATGGACCTATTAGAGTTACTGAGGTTTACAGCATGGAAACAGGACCTTCGGTCCAATTTGCCCATGCCACCCAGATTTTACCATCAAGCTAATCCCAATTGCCCACGTTTGGCTCACATCCCTCTATTAAATCTTACCCACATAATGGACTAAGTGCTTTTTAATAAGACAAAATTGTACCCACCTCTACTACTACCTCTGACAGCTTGTTCCAGGCATTCACCACCCTCTGTGAAAAAATTGCCCCTCTGAACCCTTTTGTATCTCTCCCCTCTCACCTTAAACCTTTGCCCTCTAGTTTTAGACTCCCCTACCTTTGGGAAAGGATGATTTCTATCTACCTTACCTATGCCCCTCATTATTTTATAGACCTCTATAAGATCACCCCTAAGCCTCCTATACACCAAGAAAAAAAAGTCGCAGTCTATCCAGCCTCTCCTTATAACTCAGTCCATCAAGTTCAGGTAGCATCCTAGTAAACCTTTTCAGCACTCTCTCTAGTTCAATAATATCTTTCTATGATGGGGTGACCAGAATTGTACACAGTATTCCAAGTGTGGCCTTAACAATGCCTTGTACAGCTTCAACAAGGTTTCCTAACTCCTGTATTTAATGTTCTGATCAATGAAACCAACCCTTCACTACTGTCCACCTGTGACTCCACTTTCAAGGAGTTATGAACCTGTACTCTAGATCTCTTTGCTCTCTAACTTCCCTAATGCCCTACCATTAACTGAATAGGTCCTGCCTTGGTTCAAAGTGCATCACCTCGCATTTATCCAAATTAAACTCCATCTGCCATTCTTCTGCCCATTGGCCCAATTGATCAAAATCCCGTTGCAATCTGAAATAACCTTCTTCACTGTCCACTGTGCCACCAATCCTGGTGTCATCCGCAAACTTATTAACCATGCCTCCTAAGTTTTCACCCAAATCATTGATATAAATGACAAACAGTGGACTCTGAACCGATCACTGAAGCATGCCGCTGGCCACAGGCCTCAGTTTGTAAAACCACCCTCTGTCTCCTATGATCAAGCCAATTTTGGGGCAAATGGCATGCATCTGTGCTGCACAATTCAATCGAATTCTATATAATGTGAAGGGATGATCGGGCCGACAGCAAATGGAGAGGTAACTGTTAGTCATTTCTCTAACTATGCCTGTTAGATACAATCTTGTACTCATCACCTATCCCATGATACTGGTTATCTCTCAATGGCATTTGGTAAGGAATTACAAGATATTGACTGAACAACCTTGAAGGGACAGCAATTTATTTATATTCAAGTTAGGATGATTTGAGACTGGGTGGGGAATTTATAGGTGGTGCAATTCCCATGATTTGGCTTATTTCATCAGTTATATTTATCACAGGGCATGGTGAAGTTACATTGGTGTCTGTATAAGCCTGTACGTTTAGATACTAGAGCCACAACGTGCCAGTACTGGACAGAAGAATTGGAAGGCTAATGGTAATGGCCACCATTCAAGCACACATTTAAGATAATCAGCAAAAAAAAAACCAGAAGGGGAAGAAGAAAAGGATTGTTCCTCTTTTTTCTTCCAGTCTGTTATGATCTGAGTGCACCAAATACTTGAAGCAAAAATACTTATGGGTTTATTGAATAAGAAACTAATCATGACAACTCTTTCCAAAGCCAGCACAGATATAACGGGCCATATGGCATCGTCCAGTGCTGGATAATTCTATGAAACATCATTTAAAACCCATGAAACATCCTGGAATTTAACCAAAAACCAATGCCATTGCTCATAAGAAATAGGAGCAGGAGTAGGCCATCTAGCCCTTCGACCTGCCCCACCATTCAATGAGATCATGGCTGATCTTAAGTGGATCAGTTCCACTTTCCTGCTTTCTCCCCATAACTCTTAATTCCCTTGTCTATCAGAAACCTATCTATCCGTGACTTAAATATATTCAGCAAGGTAGCCTCCACCACTTCAATGGGCAGAGAATTCCAGAGATTCACCACCCTTTGAGTGAAGAAGTTCCTCCTCAACTCTGATCTAAACTGTCCCCCCCCTTATTTTGAGGCTGTGCCCTCTAGTTCTGCTATCCTTTCTAAGCAGGAAGAATCTCTCTACCTCTACCCTATCTAGCCCCTTCATTATCTTATATGTCTCTATAAGATCCCCCCTCAGCCTTCTAAACTCCAACGAGTACACACCCAGTCTATTCAATCTCTCCTCATAGGCTAGCCCCCTCATCTCCAGTATCAGCCTAGTGAACCTTCTCTGCACTCCCTCCAAGGCCAAAATATCCTTTCGCAAATGCGGCGAACAAAACTGCACACACTACTCCAGCTGTGGCCTCACTAGTACCCTGTACAGTTGCAGCAAGACCTCCCTGCTTTTATATTCTACCCCCCCCCCCCCCCCCGCGATAAAGGCCAACATTCCATTCGCCTTCTTGATCACCTGCTGCACCTGCAGACTGGGTTTTTGTGATTCGTGCACAAGGACCCCCAGGTCATCTGCACCGTAGCATGCTGCAGCTTTTCGCCCTTTAAATAATAATCCCTCCTACCAAAGTGGATAACCTCACATTTGCTAACATTATACTCAATTTGCCAGGTCCTCGCCCATTCACTCAGCCTATCCAGATCTCTCTGCAGACTTTCCGCGCCTTCCATGCAATTTGCTTTTCCACTCATCTTCTTGTCATGGTGTACACATCCTACATAGATAGTAGCCTCTCAGTAACCAACACTGTATTAAGGTTTGTAGGTCTTGAGACTGCATTTATAAATCACTGACAAGTTCAGATCTTGCACCTAGAGGTTTGCTTTTTATTATTTTTAATTATTAGTCACAAGTCAGCTTACGTTAACACTGCAATGAAGTTGCTGAAAATTTACCACTGCATCACCAGACGAGGCTCCAAACATATTGTTAAATGCTCCTCTGCTCCATACCTTTGCAGGGTGCAGAATGGTGGGAGATGACGCAAGCACAGCAGGTTGCTTCTTCACAGGAGATTTTACCTGCTGATTGTCTTCAGATTCAGACTCAGAATCAGAGTCAGAGTCGGGTGAACCTGCAAATGTTAAAATATACAAATGTAATTCATAAGCTTCTGCACAACACACGCGCAAATACACTGACCTTGGAGAATACTACTCAAAACATCTATGGTCTATATATTTTTTTATTCATTCATGGGACATGAGCCCTGTCGGCTGGCCAGCATTTATTGCCCATCCCTGGTTGCCCTTGAACTGGGTGGCTTGCCGGGCCACTTCAGAGAGCTGTTAAGTGTCAACCCATTGCTGTGTCTCTGGAATCACATGCAGGTCAGACCAGGCAAGGATGGTAGATTTCCTCCCCTAAAGTGAACCAGATGGGTCTTTCCTACAATTGGCAATGGCTTCATCTTCATCAGTAGATTCTTAATTCCAGATTTTTTATTGAATTCAAATTCCACCATTTACCATGGTGGGATCTGAACTCAGGTCCCCCAGAACATTAGTTGAGTTTCTGGATTAGTAGTCTAGCATAATACCACTAGGCCATAGCCTACCCTATATGGTCTACTGCACAGACAATGCATCTTCAAGGCAAGAAGGTTCATTTTAAGCAGAAACATAATATATACTTACGGTACTGTAACAACCTTTATGTAACATTGTGTTTGCTACCCATATTCCTGCATTTTAAAATGCCATTGCACTTAAGTATATTAGTTGCATCTGCTAGTTTGGTTCAGTTGGTAACAATCATGAGATCAAAGGTCGTATTCTCAAGACCCATTACCGGGTACAAGCTAGGATATTAAAAGTAGTCTCGCAATCATGTGCATCTATATCTGGCACCTTCAGTGTAAAGTAACCCAAGGCACTTCGTAGATCAGCAACACATAACATTTGACATAAGTGCTGAAGGAAATTAAAGATTGGCAGCAGCAAGGTTGTGGTCAAAGGCTAGGATTATATCGAAAAAGGCAACGTAAAACTGAGAAGCCAATACATACAACAAAAAAAATCCACGTAAGTATACCCAGGTCATCGTAAAGCCAAATGGGCATTACACAAAGTCTTGTCCGTTATTCTTACAACCAACAGCCATTAATAAGACGCCAAGTGAGATCTTAGCGTGTGCATTCGGGCTGCCAAATTTCATTTACATTACAATTGACTGTACAGGTACTTCACAATGTGTCTCTGCAGCTGGAAGTGATTTTGATTTCTTCTCTTCCCTGCCCCACACACACACACACACACACGTACGTCAATGCAAAATTCTCTTCCGTCAAAAAGCACCTTTACAACTAAAAGAACAAAGAACAAAGTACAACACAGGACCAGGCCCTTTGGCCCTCCAAACCTGTGCTGATCATGATGCCTACCTAAACTAAAACCATATGCACTAATGGAGTCCATATCCTTCCATTCCCATTCTATTCATGTATTCATCTAGTTGCCCCTTAAATGCCACTATCGTACCCACTCCCACCACCTCCCCAGGCAGAGCATTCCAGGCAATAATTCTCCCCATCAGAAAATGCTGGAGAATCTCAGCACGTCCGACAATATCTGTGGGGAGAGAATAGAGCCAACGTTTCAAGTCAGGATGACTCTTCGTCTGCGGATTTTCTGTTTTTATTTCAAATCCCGTCGTCTGCAGTATTTTGCTTTTATCTTTACAATTAACCTTTTAAATTATTTTTCCCTATTAAAGAGCTCTCCTTTTCTCGTCATCCAAAAACTTTTAACAAGAAAGAATTGTTCCCTACTACTTAACATACAACCAGCTCATCTCTTTGAGACACTCCTAGGATTTTGGATTCTGCACATGCATTCCGGAGAACTTCAGCACTCTTGTCCTGGGCCAGTTCAGGTAAAAGACAGGACCTGACTGTACTGCACTGAATCCTCAAATTTGCCAAACACCTCATCCTGATGCAGGAAATGCTCCCACATCCATCAGGATACGGCTTAATGCTATTGCATTCAAATGGATTACATAAATTATTTTAGTCTGTTTTAATACATACGGCACCTTTATCTATTGAGACAGTGGAATAGAAAATTACCTCAAAAATTCATGTTTTCTGCGCATACAAGTCAGGATGACTCTTCGTCTGCGGATTTTCTGTTTTTATTTCTATAGAATAATGAAACCATCCGAATATTTAGTGCAATTATGTTTATTTACAAATATTGTGACATACTTCATACCTCTGCTTCAAAGTCAATGCACTCGCTGAGTTAGTGTTCAATTGATTCTTTTTATGTTCCTTGTAATTAAGTGATATAGCAGAAAACAGACTTCATCTCCACAATGGTTGTATAATAGATTCTGGGGTACTTGTCTTTTCTTCTGCTCAGCCAAATAAATACATGGCTTGGAGATGATACCAGAGTAGTTATATTGCTCTCAGGCTTTCTCTGTTGTCGTTTGAAGTACAACTCTGAGAAAAACCTGAAAAAATACCCAACACACAAAACCCAAGACCGTTATGGGCCCCAGTCTCAGTTGTGGAAACAGAACAAGATCCTGATAGGTTTGATTCTGCAGCTCCATCTCCTACAATATCCAGCAGTTCTTGCATTCTTCAGCAAGCACCTTACTGTGCAGTTTACTTATACTTGGATGCAATGAAGTTTTCTAAAGCTTGAATTGAGATCCCACCAATGGTTCAAAATCCTTCTCCGCAAACCAGTTCATCTTCACCTGTGCAAGGGCCCTTCAGATTGTTAAAGATGCTGAATCACACCAGTTTCTCCATTGTGCTCATCCTCATAACTTTAAGTGCTTGTGTTGAAGTAAATCAGACTGGTGCAAGTTCCTCCAGCAATGGTGCTAGGTATGGCAGATGCACGGGGGCCAACTGTTCCTCAAGACGTGTTTGCATCACATCCAGGCCAATCTGTAGCCAGAAAATGAAAGTCCACAATTACACCATGAACTTGCATTATAAAGGCATGTGTGCTTGACTGACATTCAGACTAACAGATAAATGGATAGGCTTTGGTTGTACAAAGCTTTCCTGTACCATCATGAAGTTACATACTCAAATACTTTATACGATAGATATAAAAACATGCAGACACACTTACCAAGATTATTCCTGATATTATCAATATTTGAGGCAAGATTTCCTCCCAAGGTCTCAGTTTTGTGAAGTTCTCCTTGTGTACAGGGGCCTTGAAGTGAAGGGTCCTGGTCCTACAGCGTCTCTTTGAGCCTGGAGGTCGAACGACAAGACTTTCATCCTAAATCAATCTGTGCTGAAATCTTAAGTATGTTCCATGGGTAACAGGTTAACTGCTAATCCACTGCTCAAGTGAGAAAACTCCACCATTTCATCAAGTTATTGAAACAGCAATCAGGATAGCCAGCAGACACAAAATAAATTAAGCATTTTATTTCATTTGAGGACCATAATCTCATGCTTAGTCCAAACAAACATTCAATATATAAGACATGCAGATTTCAAAAATGCTCAGCTCATTCAGCATCTACTATGCAGAGACAAAGCTCAAAGATTATTAAAGATTGTTCAATCTTACAGAAGTTTACGATGGTTTTCAAAGCTGCCCAATGTGGAAACTCACCAACAACGTGCTCTCCGCTGATGTAGATAGGACCAGAGCCAGTCTTCAGACGTAAACAGACCGGAGGAGTCACCTCAAATCCTCCCAGAACAGTCTGGAATATAAGACAAGTCAGAGAGGTTTACAGCATGGAAACAGGCCCTTCAGCCCAACCTGTCCATGCCATCCTTTTTTTCAACACCCAAGCTAGTCCCAATTGCCTGCATTTGGCCCATATGCCTCTATACCCATCTTACACACATAACTGTCTAAATGTTTTTTTAGAAGTCAAAACTGTACCCGCCTCTACTACCACCTCTGGCAGCTTGTTCCAGGCACTCACCACTCTGTGGAAAAATTGCCCCTCTGGACCCTTATGTATCACTTCCCTCTCACTTTAAACCTATGGCCTCTAGTTTTAGACTCCCCTGCCTTTGGAAAAGATATTGACTGTCCAGCTGATTCATGCCCCTCATTATTTTATAGACCAGTATAAGATTGCCTGGAAGCCTCCTACACTCCAGAAAAAAAAGTCCCAGTTTATCCGGCCTCTCCTTATAACTCAAACAACCCAGTCCTGGTAGCATCCTAGTAAATCTTTTCTGCACTCTTTCTAGTTAAGAGCATAAGAAATAGGAGCAGGAGTAGGCCATCTAGCCCTTCGAGCCTGCCCCGCCATTCAATAAGATCACGGCTGATCTGTCGTGGCTCAGTTCCACTTTCCCACCCTCTCCCCATAACCCTTAATCCCCTTGCCTATCAAAAACCTATCAACCCACGTCTTAAATATACTTAGCGAGGCAGCCTCCACCACTTCAACAGGCAGAGAATTCCAGAGATTCACCACCCTTTGAGTGAAGAAGGTCCTCCTCAACTCCATTCTAAACTGTCCCCCCTTTATCTTGAGGCTGTGCCCTCGAGTCCTACTGTCCTTTCTGAGCGGGAAGAGCCTCTCCACCTCTATCCTATCCATCCCATTCATCATCTTATATGTCTCAATGAGATCTCCCCTCATTCTTCTAAACTCTAACGAGTACAAGCCTAGTTTATTCAGCCTCTCCTCATAGTTCAACCCCCTCAACTCCGGATAATAATATCCTTTAATAATATCCTTTCTATAATGTGGTGAACAGAACTATACACAGTATTCCAAGTGTTGCTTTACTTCAACAAGACATCCCAACTTCTGTATTCAATGTTCTGACCAATGAAACCAAACATGCCAAATGCCTTCTTCACCACCCTGTCCATCTGTGACTCCACTTTCAAGAAGCTATGAACCTGTACCCCCTAGATCTCTTTTTTCTATAACTCTCCCCAATGCCCTACCGCTAACTGAGTAGGTCCTGCCCTGGCTCGATCTACCAAAATGTATCACCTCGCATTGATCTAAATCAAACTTCATCTACCATTTGTCAGCCCACTGGCCCAATTGATCAAGATCCCAAACAGGGTGATCAGCATTTTGGGTAAATGAGCAACCAGTTGAAACACAATGTACCACCATTGCACATCCCCTTCAGGCTTACCGCTAAATTCACACTGATGCATTACCTCGAAGAGTAACCGTATCAACAGCAATTAGCGCAAGTGCATGCTTATAATATGCATTCAAGTATTATTGCTCATCACAAGCCAACATAACTTCCCCTGCAGACTACAAAGCAGGAGGTTCCCGAATTTGATCTTGAAATTTGAACTTGCGTCAAGTTAACTGATCTCAGCTATATCAAGATTAGCAGTTAGTATGTGAGCTGAAGTGTGGGGACAAATCCAGAGTTGTTATATACATATGGTTACATGGGATATGCAGCACAGAAACAGGTCATTTGGTCAGTCAAATTATGCTCAAGACTCCTCCCATCTTTCCTCCATTAAATCCAGCATAATCCTCTCTGTTATTTTCTCCCTCATATACTTATCTAAATTCCTTTTAAATGCATTTACATTATTCATTTCAACCATTTCCTGTTGTAGCTTGTTCCACATTCTCATCACCGTTACTGCTAAATTCCCAATTGGATTTCTTGGTGACTATCTAAAATGGATGGCTTCCAGTTTTCTCATTCTGCACAAGAGGAAATATTCTCCCCAGATCCACTCAATCAAATGCTTTCATCATTTTAAAGTCCTCTATTAGATCATTCCTTTCTCAAAAGGGAACGGATTTAGCCTTTATAGATATGCATAGAATTTCTGGTAACATTATTGTAAATCTCTGCACTCTCTCAGTGCCTCGATACTCTTTTTATAATACGGCAACCAGAATTATGCACGGAACTAAGTATGAAATAACCAAGATTTGACATAGGCAGGTTATGCTGAACCTATTTTACAATTCTAATCCGCTCGACCTAAAGTTTAATATTTGGCTTGCTTTTATAAGATATCAATGGTAGCTGTCATGTGAAGATGCCGGCATTGGACTGTGGTGGGCAAAGTAAGAAGTTTCATGACACCAGGTTAAAGTCCAACAGACTTATTCGTAATCATGACCTTTTGGACTTTAACCTGGTGTTGTGGGGCTTCTTACTGTGCTTTTTCAAAGGCTTTGGTTACCTGCGATTGGAACTTTGTGATGCACTTATGCTCCAACATGCCTTTGTTTCTCAGCCCTATCTAGGCTTGCACATTCCCAACAATAAGTCACATTCCTATTTTTCCTACTAAAATCTACTGCTGCACATCTGTGTGTTGAACTTCATTAGCCAATTATTTGTCCATTCTGAAAATTTATTGATGTTCACATGTAATTTGTTGCAGTACTCTCAATATTAGCTAAACCCTTCCGTGACCACCTCTGTACAACCCACACCAATTTGATGTCATCTGCAGATTTAGAAATTGTGTTCCCATTAATGTAAGTTGTGAACAGAACTGATCTCTGTCAAACTTAATTTCCCGAATTTGATCTTGAAATTTGAACTTGCGTCAAGTTAACTGATCTCAACTATATCAAGATTAGCAGTTAGTATGTGAGCTGAAGTGTGGGGACAAATCCAGAGTTGTTATATACATATGGTTACATTGGATATGCAGCATAATTTCTGTCAAACTTAATTTTTAATATGCGTGACAACGTTCCGATGAGACAAGGGGGTTTTGGTAGGTCGAGGGAACCGTGGTGCACGAAGGCTGTGTTGAACCTAGTCAGGAGGAAAGGGAAGGTGTACAAAAGGTTCAGGGAACTCGGAGAGGTTAAGGATCTTGAGGAGTATAAGGACTGTAGAAAGGAGCTTAAAAGGGAAATTAGGAGAGCCAGAAGGGGTCATGAGAAGACCTTGGCGGGTAAGATTAAGGAGAATCCCAAGGCCTTTTATAAATATGTGAAAGGTAAAAGGATGAGAAGAGAAGGGATAGGACCTATAAAAGGTGAAGGGGGTAAGGTCTGTGTGGAACCAGAAGAAATGGCAGAGGTGCTTAATGAGTACTTTGCCTCAGTATTCACGGTGGAAGCTGATCTGGGAGATTTTGCCACGGATTTGCAGCAGATGGAAAAGATTGAGTTTGTGGATATTAAGGTGGAGGATGTGTTAGAACTTTTGAATTCTATCAAGATTGATAAGTCGCCGGGACCAGATGGGATATACCCCAGGATACTGTGGGAGGCGAGGGAAGTGATTGCAGAGCCCCTGGCGATGATCTTTGCGTCGTCAATGGAGACGGGAGAGGTTCCAGAAGATTGGAGGATTGCGGATGTAGTCCCTATTTTCAAGAAAGGGAACAGAGATAGCCCGGGAAATTACCGACTGGTGAGTCTGACCTCAGTGGTTGGTAAGCTGATGGAAAGGCTTCTGAGGGACAAGATTTACGACCATTTGGAGAGGTTTGACATGATCAGGAATAGTCAGCATGGATTTGTCAAGGGCAGGTCGTGCCTTACGAGCCTAGTTGAGTTCTTCGATAATGTGACTGAACACATTGACGAAGGAAGTGCCGTGGACGTGGTGTACATGGACTTCAGCAAGGCGTTTGATAAGGTCCCCCATGCAAGACTTCTTGAGAAGGTGAGAGGGCATGGGATCCGAGGGCCTTTGGCCTTGTGGATCAAGAACTGGCTTGCCTGCAGAAGGCAGAGAGTGGTTGTGGATGGGTCTTCTTCTGAATGGAGGTCAGTCACCAGTGGAGTGCCCCAGGGATCTATTCTAGGACCCTTGCTGTTTGTCATTTTCATAAATGACCTGGATGAGGAAGTGGAAGGATGGGTAAGTAAGTTCGCTGATGACACGAAGGTCGGTGGTGTTGTGGATGGTCTGGAAGGATGGCAAAAGTTGCAGCAGGACATAAATAGGATGCAGGACTGGGCGGAGAAGTGGCAGATGGACTTCAACGCGGATAAATGCGTAGTCGTCCATTTTGGCAGAACCAACGGGATGAGCGAGTACACTATCAAGGGCAGGAGTCTTGGTAGTGTTGAGGAGCAGAAGGATCTTGGGGTCTGGGTCCACAGGACTCTTAAATCGGCCTCGCAGGTGGAAGAGGTAGTCAAGAAGGCGTATGGTGTACTGGCCTTCATAAATCGAGGGATTGAGTTTAGGAGTCGGGAGGTAATGCTGCAACTTTATAAGACCCTTGTCAGGCCTCATTTGGAGTACTGTGCGCAGTTCTGGTCGCCTCACTATAGGAAAGACGTAGAAGCTATTGAAAGGGTACAGAGGAGATTTACAAGGATGTTGCCTGGACTGGGAGGCATGCCTTATGAAGTTAGGTTGAGGGAACTGGGTCTCTTTTCCCTGGAGAGACGTAGGTTGAGAGGCGACCTGATAGAGGTTTATAAAATGTTGAGAGGAATAGATAGGGTGGATTCTCAGAGGCTATTTCTCCGGGTTGAAATGGTCACTACGAGAGGACACAGGTTTAAGGTGCGGGGAGGAAAGTACAGAAGTGATGTTAGGGGTAAGTTTTTCACTCAGAGGGTGGTGAGTGAATGGAATCGGCTGCCGTCAGTGGTGGTGGAGGCGAACTCGCTGGGGTCTTTTAAAAGACTTCTGGATGAGTATATGGGGTTTTATGGGATTGGGGGTTATAGATAGGTGTTGATGTGATCGGCGCAACTTGTGGGCCGAAGGGCCTGTTTGTGCTGTAGTGTTCTATGTTCTGCCATCCTGAATAATATTCCAGGGGTTTGCAAACTGTGGATTGTGCCACACCCCCACCGGGCAGAGATACAGATAGGACAGTCCCGGGATGAGCTACAAGGCTCTTTTAAATATGTGCCCTTATTTTTGCCTTTGGACATGGTGTAATCCACTGAGCTCCAAGGCCCAATTGTCAACACCAGAGCGTGCATACAAAGCACTGGTGAGGCTGCACCTGGAGTATTGCGCATAGTTTTGGTCCCCATACGAGGAAAGATGTAATGACGTTGGAGGCAGTTCAGAGGAGGTTCACTAGATTGATTCCAGGGATAAGGGTTTGTTGCTGAAAAGAGACTGAACAGTTGAGGCCTATATTCTCTCGAATTTAGAAGAACGAAGAGAGATCGAATTGAGGTATACAAGATGATAAAAGGTATGGAAAGGTAGATATGGGGCAGACGCATCCTCTTATGAAGCATTCTAGGGAGAGAGGTCATAGTCTTAGGATAAGGGATAGCAAATTTAAAACAACTGAGGAGAAACTACTTCTCCCGAAGGGTTGTGAATCTGTGGAATGTGCTACCCCAAAGTGCGGTGGATGCTGGGACATTGGGTAAATTTGAGGAGTTAGATTTTTAATTGGTAATGGGTTGAAAGGTTATGGAAAGAAGGCAGGAAAATGAGGACAAGGGGCATATCAGCCATGATCGAATGGCAGACTGGACTCAACAGACTTAATTCTGCTCCTATATCTTATCAACTCATGAAATTATAAAATGGAAGACGACTTAGTTACTTTTTTGTGCCTGTATCCCTGGTGATGAAACCCTACCCCACTCAACAACTCTTCTACCTTCTTCAGTCAATTTTTACTCTGGGATTACACAAAGTGTGAAGCCTGGAAACAGGATCACAGCAGAAAAAATAATGCTTGGGATGCAGTTTTACACTAACACTGCTTTTTTTCTTCAAGCCAATTAAGCAATCCATTCCATCACTTGCCCCCTGACTCCACATTATCTGACTTTATTCAGTAGTCTATTATGGGGATCCTTATTAAAGCTTTCTGAAATCCAGCGACTGCACTGTTTACTCTGTTACCTGCCTGTTTGGCAGTTCAAGGTGGTGGCTCACCACTGCCTTGACGGCAATTAGGGATGGACAATAAAAATGCTAGCCTTGACAGCGAAGTTCACATGCCATGGAAGAATAAAAATAGCATTCAATGAGGTTAATTAATCAAGATTTTCTCTTTTGAAATCCAAGATGACTATACATTATTATAATTATAACTTCTCAATTAATATGGGATGAAGATGATGCTGAAAGTTACTCTGCTGTGGAAAGCCATGTCCCAAATAGGGTGTATGACAATAACGACAATATCATTTCTCCTTCGTGTATACTGAATAGCAGTTTGATGAAAGTGAAAAATCGAAGGAAATGGAAGTAAAATGGGCCACAGTCTATCTTTTACAGACTAGATTCACTGGAAATGAGCTTTTCAGCCTCATAACTAACAGAAGGCGGGAAACATAAACTTGAGAAATGTATAATTGACTCTTACATAGTAACCGCAGAGCGGTGTTTGAATGCCCAATGCCTTTTCTTGTAGAGAGGCATTGATTTGATTTATTATTGTCACATGTACTAACAGTTGCGCACTATAGAGACAAAGCATGTTCATAGAGAAAGAAACAAGGGAATGCACAATGTAGTGTTACAGTCATAGCTAGGGTGTAGAGAAAGATCAATTTAATGCAACGCAAGTCCATTCAGAAGTCTGATGGTGGCAGGGAAGAAATTGTTCTCGAGTTGGTTGGTACATGACCTCAGATTTTTGTATCTTTTTCCCCAACGGAAGAAGATGGAAGAGAGAAGTGGGGTCCTTAATTACGCTGGCTGCTTAATTAAGCAGTGGGAAGTGTAGACAGAGTCAACGGATGGGAGGCTGGTTTACGTGATGGATTGGGTTATATTCACGACCTTTTCAAGTCTCTTGCAGTCTTGGACAGAGCAGGAGCCATACCAAGCTGCGATACAACCAGAAAGAATGCTTTCTATAGTCATCTGTAAAAGCTGGTGGGTGTCATAGTGGACGTGCCAAATTTCTGAAAATGTTGGTGGGCTTTTTGAACTATGGTGTCGGCATGGGGGGGAACCACGACAAGTTGTTAGTGATCCGGACACCTAAAAACCTGAAGCTCACAACACTTTCTACTTTGCTCCCGTTGATGTGGACAGGAGCATGTCCTCCTTCGCGCTTCTTGAAATCGATGACAATCTCCTTTGTTTTGTTGAATTGCCCAATGCTCATTCTCCCACTGACCATTGGTGAATAAAAATACATCTTTAATCGGGACATTGGCTTTCGTGAGTCTTTGTATTGGCTGAAGTTTTTGGTGATACCTAGTCACCAGAGAACCCCACAACATCCACTAACAACATCTTGTGGGTTACCATTGACAAGTAACTGAACTGGACTTGCCATATAAATATAACAAGTGAAGGTCGGAGGCAGGAATGTTGAGGAATTCACCTTCTGACTTCCCAAAGCTGTCCACTATCTATAAAGACATAAGTCAGGAGTACGTTGGAATAAGTAAATCTAAAATCACCATAGTCCTAGATGACCATAGTCTGCCCTTCCCATCAAAAGGGAGCACTGACAGGTGGTGATTTTAACCCGGGGATTACCACACCTCAGGTGAGAGGCAAGGTTGAGAAGGTAGACCTTCATGAATAACCTCAGCCAGTAGGGGAGTTAAACCCGTACTGCGAATCTGCCATCCAGCCAACTGAGCTAACTGACTCCCCGATGATGGAATACTCACCACCTGCCTGGATGAGTGCAGCTCCAACAAAGGACAAACAACATTGGCACTACTTCCACACACATTCACGTCCCGCCCCACAAGTTCTCTGATGTCAATAAGGAACACTTTACAGGGTCGATGGTGCTGTGTATCATTGTTGTTTCTGGTGCCTATGTTTAAATCAGCCCAGTCTAGTTTAATTCTATATTCACCTTACAAACCCATGACCACAAGGACAAGCTCACCAACAACTTCTCAAGGGCAACTAGGGATGGGCAATAAACACTAGCCAGCAAGTGACACCCATGTGCCATGTATGCATTAAAAAAATTAACTTTTCTGTAACGATTTGATATAACTGAGGGCAGCACTGTAGCACAGTGGTTAGCACTGCTGCTTCACATCATCAGGGATCTGTATTTGATTCCCAGCTTAGGTCACTTTCTGTGTGAAGTCTGCACCTTCTCCCTGTGTCAGCGTGGATTTCCTCCAGGTGCTCTGGTTTCCTCCCACATTCTGGTTAGGTACTTTGATCTGAAAGATGCCAGACTGTGGTAATGAGGGAAATTTCACAATAACTTCATTGCACTGTTAATGTAAACCTTGTGACTAATAAACTTTACTTTTACTTTATTTTAAGGGCAACAGATACAGGGCAGTTCCTCTCCAATCAGATACATGGGAACACCCATGTATCTGCATGGAGGGGAACTGCAAGTTCCATCCTGACTTGGAAATATATGCCGTTCTTTCCCAATCGCTGGGTCAAAATCCTGGAATTCCCTCCCTAATTCCCTAAAGTGTGAGGTGATTCACTTCGGAAAGAGTAACAGGATTACAGAATATAGGGCTAATGGAATGACTCTTGGTAGTGTCGACGAGCAGAGAGATCTCGGTGTACATGTGCATAGATCCCTGAAAGTTGGCACCCAGGTTGATAAGGTTGTTAAGAAGGTATATGGTGTGAGCTTTTATTGGTACAGCGATTGAATTTTGGAGCCGTGAGATCATGTTGCAACTGTACAAAACTCTGGTGAGGCCGCACTTGGAGTATTGCGTACAGTTCTGGTTGCCGCATTATAAGAAAGATGTGGAAGCATTGGAAAGGGTGCAGAGGAGGTTTGCCAGGATGTTGCCTGGTACGGTGGGAAGGTCTTATGAGGAAAGGCTGAGGGACTTGAGGTTGTTTTCGTTAGAGAGAAGAAGGTTAAGAGGTGACCTAATTGAGGCATACGAGATGATCAGAGGGTTAGATAGGGTAGACAGTGAGAGCCTTTTTCCTCGGATGATGATGGCTAACATGAGGGAACATAGCTTTAAATTGAGGGGTGATAATTATAGGACAGATATCAGAGGCAGGTTCTTTACTCAGAGAGTAGTAAGGGCATGGAATGCCCTGCCTGCAGCAGTTGTGGACTCGCCAACTTTAAGAGCGTTCAAATAGTCAGTGGATAGGCATTTGGATAACTTTGGAATAGTTTAGGTTAGAGGGTCATTAGATTCGTTCCACTGGTCAGCGCAACATCGAGGGCCGAAGGGCCTGTACTGCGCTGTTATATTGTATGTTGTAATGGTATTGTGGATCAACCCACAGCCCATGGACTGCAGCGGTTCAAGACATCACTCACCATCACCTTCAAGGTCAAACAGGGATAGGTAATTAATGCTGGCCAGCCAGCGATGCTCATGTCCCACGAGTACATAAAAAACATTAACTTTTCTGTAATGAGTTGATACAGCTACAAAAGGTCATGAATGTAGCCTAATCCCATCACGCAAACCAGCCTCCCATCCACTGTCTCTATCTACACTTCCTGTGTCGACAAAGCAGCCAGCATAATTAAGGACCCCATGCACCCCAACCATTCTCTCTTCCACCTTCTTCCTTCCGGAAAAAGGTACAAAAGTCTGAAATCATGTATCAAACAACTCAAGAACAGCTTCTTCCCTGTGGCTGTCAGACTTTTGAATGGACCTACCTTCCACTAAGCTGTTCTTTCTCTACACCCTAGTATGACTGTAACACTACATTCTGCACTCTCGTGTTTTCTTCTCTATGAACTATATGCTTGTCTGTATAGCATGCAAGAAACAAAACTTTTCACTGTATGTTAATACATGTGACAATAATAAATCAAATCAAACAGAGTGGCTTGCTAGGCCATTTCAGAATCAACCACATTGCTGTGGGTAGTTACATATCGAACAAACCAGGTAAGCACGGCAGGTTTTTTAATACTGGTGAACCAAGTGGATTTTTACAACAATGGTTTCATGGTCACAATTATTGAAGATAGCTTTCAATTCTAGGTTTCTTAATCAAATTTAAATTCCACCAGCTGCTGTGGTGGGATTTAAACCTGTGGCCCCAGGGCAGCAACCTGGGCTTCTGGGTCACTTGTCCAATGACAATGCTCCATCCCTCCCCCCACCCCCATTCTGGCAACTCCAATTCATTGCAAGTGTCACAAATATGCTTACATTTACACAGCAATGAAGTTACTGTGAAAATCCCCTAATTGCCACACTGTCTCACCTGTTTTGGGTACACAGAGGTCAATGCACCTAAGCAGCATGCCTTTTGGACTGTGGGAGGAAACCAGAGCACCCAGAGGAAACCCCCACACACATGGGAAGACCACGCAGACTCCGCACAAACAGTGACCCAAGCCGGGAATTGAACCCGGGTCCCTGGTGCTATGAGGCAGCACACAGAAGTCACATAGAATCCCTACAGTGCAGGAGGAAGCTGTTTGGCCCATCAAGTCTGCGCCAACCACAATCCCACACAGGCCCTATTCCTGTCATCCCACACAGGCCCTATTCCTGTCATCCCACACAGGCCCTATTCCTGTCATCCCACACATTTACCGTGCTAATCCCCCAGTCACTAGGTTAATTTAGCATAGCCAATTAACTTAATTCGCATATCTTTGGACTGTAAGAGGAAACCAGAGCACCCTGAAGAAACCCATGCAGGCACTGGGAGAACATGCAAATTCTACACAGACAGTGACCCCAGGCTGGAACTAAACCTGGGTCCCTGGCACTGTGAGGCAGCAGTGATAACCACTGTGTCACTAAGTACTTTTAATAAAGAAAACCTGGTCAGCTTTCATGCAGTAAAGCCCCACAAGCAATAAAAGAATGAATAACTAGTTAATTGGAACTAATAGTTGGCCTGAAAAGCACAAAAACTTTCCCAGCCTTGTTCACCAAAGATCTTGCTATCTGAGCAACCAGACAATTCTGCCCAATGATGCAGTACTCCCGATAGGAAGCACTGAAATGTCAGTCTGTATCATAGATCGTGTAGAATTTGAATCCATTACCATCTGGTTCAGAGGCAAAGGTGCGATGACTGAGCCAAGTGAACAGTATGCTTTAGTTACATTTAACCTACATAAGAACATAAGAAATAGGAGCAGGAGTAGGCCATCCAGCCCCTCGAGCCTGCCCCGCCATTCAATAAGATCATGGCTGATCTGTCGTGGCTCAGTTCCACATTCCCGCCCTCGCCCCATAACCCTTAATCCCCTTGCCCATCAAAAACCTAACAACCCGCGTCTTAAAAATATTTAGCAAGGTAGCCTCCACCACTTCAACGGGCAGAGAATTCCAGAGATTCACCACCCTTTGAGTGAAGAAGTTCCTCCTCAACTCTGTTCTAAACCGCCCCCCCCTTTATCTTGAGGCTGTGCCCCCTAGTCCTACTGTCCTTTCTGAGCAGGAAGAGCCTCTCCACCTCTATCCTATCCATCCCATTCATCATCTTATATGTCTCAATGAGATCTCCCCTCATTCTTCTAAACTCTAACGAGTACAAACCTAGTTTATTCAGCGTCTCCTCATAGTTCAACCCCCTCAACTCCGGTATCAGCCTAGTACACCTCCTCTGCACTCCCTCCAAGGCCAAAATATCCTTGCGTAAGTGCAGCGACCAAAACTGCACACAGTACTCCAGCTGCAGCCTCACCAGTGCCCTGTGCAGTTGCAACAAGACCTCCCTACTTTTATATTCAATCCCCCTCGCTATGAAGGCCAGCATCCCATTCGCCTTCCTGACCACCTGCTGCACCTGCAGGCTGGGTTTTTGCGACTCATGCACAAGGACCCTGAGGTCCCTCTGCACCGTCACATGCTGCAGTTTTTCGCCATGTAAGTAATAGTCCTTCCTATCAAAGTGAACAACTTCACACTTGCCAACATTAAATTCCATTTGCCAGTTCCTGGCCCATTCGCCCAGCCTATCTAGATCCTTCTGCAGACTCTCCGCACAATTTGCCGTTCCACCAATCTTGGTGTCATCAGCAAATTTCGACACCATACACTCGGTTCCCTCCTCCAGATCATCTATATAAATGGTAAATAGCTGAGGCCCCAGCACCCACCCCTGGGGCACTCCACTAGTCACCAACCGCCAATCCGAATAGCACCCATTGACTCCCACTCTCTGCCTCAACCTATTCACTCCCACAGATAGCAAATGGGTTCCTGTGGCAGCAAACCTAACTGTTGGCGTGCTGTTTCACTGTAATTAGTTACTGTTGAACAAATGTCAGAGGACGGACAAACTTTCCCTCTACTCAAATTTGTTTGCCTTTGCAAACACCCCATCTGTATTCAATGCAATTGCCTGAGCGTATATGAAGGCACTTACTGTCGTTAGAATGGATGGTTTCAGAGATGTCAAAGGGACCCTGATCATTTTCCCATTCGGGTTCATCGCCTCCAACTCAATGACGTGCAGCTCATCCTTCGTTTCGGGACCCACACATACCTGCCACCAGAAAACAAACCGAGGTTTCATTGGTCAGAACACTGAATACAGGAGTTGGGACATCGTGTTGAAGTTGTACAAGACATTGGTAAGGCCACACTTGGAATACTGTGTACAGTTCTGATCACCTTATTATAGAAAGGATATTACTAAGCTAGAAAGAGTGCAGAAAAGATGAACTAGGATGCTACCAGGGCTTAATGGATTGAATTATGAGGAGAGGCTAGGTAGACTGGGGCTGTTTTTTTCTCTGGAGCGTAGGAGGCTTATAGAAGCCTGTAAAATAATGAAAGGCACACATCAGCTAGATAGTCAATACCTTTTCCCAAAGATAGAGGAGTCTAAAACTAGAGGGCATAGGTTTAAGGTGAGAGGGGAGAGATATAAAAGGGTCTAGAGGGGCAATTTTTTTCACACAGAACGTGGTGAATGTCTGGAACAAGCTACCAGAGGTGGTAGTAGAGCGGGTACAATTTTGTCTTTTAAAAAGCATTTCACAGAATCATCATAGAATCATAGAACCCTACAGTGCAGAAAGAGGCCCTTCGGCCCATCAAGTCTGCACTGAACACAATCCCACCCAGGCCCTATCCTCATATCCCTACATATTATACCCACTAATCCCTCTAACCTACACATCCCTAGATACTAAGGGATAATTTAGCATGGCCAATCAACCTAACCCACACATCTTAGGACTGTGGGAGGAAACCGGAGTACCCAGAGGAAACCCACACAGACACGAGGAGAATGTGCAAACTCCACACAGACAGTGACCCGAGCTGGGAATCGAACCCAGGACCCTGGAGCTGTGAAGCAGCAGTGCAAACCACTGTACTACCCTGCCACCCAATATTTAGACAGTTACATGGGCAAGGTGGGTATAGAGGGATATAGGCCAAATGCAGGCAACTGGGACTAGCTCAGGGGTTTAAAAAAAGTGCCACAGTTGGGTCGAAGGGCCTGTTTCCATGACGTAAACCTCTGACTTTATGACACTGACGTTTCACTGACAAGCAATAAAGATATTTCAAATGAGGTCTGCCAGCTAATTTCTTTCAAGTTCACCTTTGGAGACAAAAGAAATATTCCAGGCACAAGATCAAAACAGACGATCGAGTAGATTTATTTCATTATTTAAACTGCCCAAACTTGCTGTACAAGACACCATCTAGTGGTGTCATTTAGTTATGACATCAGTAAAATAAAAGCCAACCTGCTGGAAGGAAAAAAAACACCAATGCCATTTATCAGTGCCAGCTGCAGAAAGGGCTGCGATGCACAAATTGGTCTCTCTACAGCCACAACAGATGTTGATCAAACAGAAGTCAAAAACCAGGTACAGTCCACCATTTTGCTCTGCTAATCCCCCAGACACTCAGGGGCAATTTAACATGGCCAATCCACCTAACCCGCATACCTTCGGAGTGAGAGGAAACTGGAACACCTGGAGGAAACCCACGCAGACACAGGGAGAACGTGCAAACGCCACACAGGCAATCACCAGAGGCCAGAACTGAACTCCGGCTTCCCGGTGCAATGAGGCAACAGTGCTAACCACTGTGCAGCCCAAGATTTTTGCTGGCGTTGGTCAAGGGAGTAAAGGCAGGAAGTTTACTGGAAAATCAATGAATCTGTTACATCCACCCGAGCAGATACTCTGACAATACAATTCTGTCTGTACTGCACTGGAAGCAGCACTTCAGATCAGTGCTTCCCAAACATTTCCTGGTGTGATCCAATCTTAAAACAAAAGAACATCATAAAAAGATAATGTATTTCAGGATGGATTTCTGATCAGCTGCAATTGCCTCAATGTTGTTTGAGAAGGGGACTGTTGCAAACATTGTTGCCATTTTGATTTGTGCAGGTAAAATTAATTTCCTGCAATCATCTTTGATTCAATTTGTCACATGTATTAGTTTACAGTGAAAAGTATTGTTTCTTGCACACTTTACAGACAAAGTATACTGTTCATAGAGAAGAAAAGGAGAGAATGCAGAACGTAGCATTACAGTCATAGCTAGGGTGTGGAGAAAGATCAACTTAATGGGAGGTAGGTCCATTCAAAAGTCTGATGGCAGCAGGGAAGAAGCTGTTCTTGAGTGGTTGGTATGTGATCTCAGACTTTTGTACCTTTTTCCTGACGGAAGAAAATATGCCTGGGGTGTGCGGGGTCCTTGTCTCTGCTGGCTGCTTTTTCGGGACAGTATCAATGGAGTCAATGGATGGAGGTTGGTTTGCATGATGGACTGGGCTACATTCATGACACTTTGTAGTTTCTTACAGTCTTAGGCAGAACAGGAGTCATACCAGTGATACAACCAGAAAAATGCTTTCTACGGTGCATCTGTAAAACTTGGTGAGAGTTGTAACGGACATGCTAAATTTCATTAGCCTCCTTCCTTAGTAGAGGCGTTGGTGGGCTTTCTGAAATATTGCACTGGCGTGGAGGGAACAAAGAACAACCCGGCACAGGAAACAGGCCCTTCGGCCCAACGAGCCCACGCCGCCATTTTAAAGCATTTTCCTACACCTACCTTGCCCCGTGTGTGAACAGGACAAGTTGTTGGTGATCTGGACACTTGAAGCTCTTGACCATTTCCATTGCACCTCCTGGAGTTGATGTTATACTTCTAACTTCATACTTACAAACACAGGGTTTTGAGACAGGTAGCTCTTGATAATGCAACTCTCTTGTCATTAACAGTCTGCCAAATGTACAGCAGCTGGAGCTCACAGTCTTCTAACACATGCAAGAGAAAAATGCCACAAACTAGGCCAAGTTGGACATGGCAGCACAGGGAGATGGTCCACTAGGCTAAGCCTCTTTCAAGTAGTCATTCCTCTTCAGGCAAGGAAGGGAGAATAAAAATATCGACAGGGTTCCAGTCTGTAAGTGAATGAGCAAAAGTAGAGTTCACAGGTGTATGGAAGGTCTGCACTTTAGATACAAGAAATATAACTTCAGAGCAGTGGTGGGCAACCTGCAGCCAGGGGTCCAGATGTGCCCCATCTGGGTTCTGAGTGTTTTTAAGTTTATTATTGTCGCAATTAGGCTTACATTAACACTGCACTGAAGTTAATGTGAAAATCTCCTAGTCACCATGCTCCAGGTTGTTGGTGATCAGGCCACCTAGAAACTTGAACCCATCCATCAAGCAAACAGGGCTCTTGTCCGTTGGCTCACTTGACACTATCCCTGAAAAGCAGCCAGCAGAAACAAGGACTCCGCGCACCCCACACATTTTCTTCTGTCAGAAAAAAGCTACAAAGTCTGAGATCACGTATCAACTGTTGAAGTCAACCATTTCCACTTCATTCCCGTTGATGTAAACTCGCCTGTTCTTGGTACCAGTCTAGTAAACCTCACTGCTGGATCTCGAAGCTCTGTTAAACAATTCCTCCAGTGTGAACTGCAAGTTGCTGGTAATCACCAAAATAACTCTTAACCCTGTAGCATATCCTCTCTCCCCAACGTACTGTCCCATCAATGCCGCTGTGGGTGCCTGTTGGGAAACTTGGTAACTCCCTTCTAACAAACCGTGAGACTGGGTGGGGAAGGTTGGCTGTGTGCATCATGGGATCTCGAAACCAGTTATAGGCAGAGTTTTCACTCCACAGCTATCAATACACTCTGGGAATTTGCGACCCCAAAATCCCTCGAGAGATTGTGACCCACAGTTTAGACTTAGAAAAATTGGAAGCGATCTCATGGAAGCGTAAAAAAATTCTTACAGGGCTTGGCAGGAAGGATGTTCCCCCTGGTTGGGGGTGGAATTCCTGTATTCCAATCCCTGTGCCATAAAGGCCGACATGCCATTTACCTCCCTAATTGCTTGATGTACCTGCATGCTAACTTGAGTTCCTTTAATGAGCATACCAAAGTCTCTCGGAACTAGATTTTTAAGTTTCATACTTCCATGTCCTCCTCAACTTACATTTTCACCTTTTGTATCATCAGCAAACTCTTTGTCCAAGTCATCATTCTAGATTGTAAACAGCTGAGACTATGGCACTTTCACTGGGATAGGAGAGAAGTCTAGGTTCATAGAATCCTCCAATGACTATCAAGTCTGCACCGACCACAACTCCACCTAGGTCCTATCCCTATAACCCCACGCATTTGCCCCTGACACAAAGGGACAATTTACCATGAGCTATCCACCTAACCCACACATTTTTGGACTGTGGGAGGAAACTGGAGCACCCGGAGGAAACCCATGCAGACTCGGGTAGAATGTGCAAACTCCACATAGACAGACCCAAGCCAGGATTTGCACCCAGGGCCTTAATGTTGTAAGGCAGCTGTGCTAACCACTGTGCCGCCCTTCCTTATTTCAAGTGATTGGAATAGCACCTCACTTGTGTCATCTAGCTGACCAGGATTATATCTAATAGCAACTAATGATTTCCTAATGAACACCATGATTGATAGGGTGGCACAGTGGTTAGCACTGCTGCCTCACAGCACCAGGGACTTGGGTTCAATTCCAAGCTTGGGTCTGGCATGGGTTTCCTTTGGGTGCTCCAGTTTCTTCCCACAGTCCAAAGATGTACAGGTTTCTTGAATCGGTCATGCCAAATTTTCCCTCAGTGTATCCAAACAGGTGCTGGAGTGTGGCAACAAGAGGATTTTCACAGTAACTTCATTGCAATGTTAAAGTAAGACTACTTGTGACTAATAAATAAACAAACTTCAAACTTTTTTTTTTAAAATGACTGTCCAAAAATGCAACGTATCATCCTTTATTTATTGGACACCAGTGGCAGACACTTCCCAGCTTCAGTGTAGCCACATATTTCAGACAATAAAGCAGCAATACAATTTCCAATAACTCCACGAAATGGACTCTGATCATTATTTAGCAGACCCTAGTCAGAGAGGCAATCAGCTTCTTGAATGTGGAATTCTCTAATCTGGAAGGTCTTCAGCTGACTATGACTCTCAAATGGAGAGGTTCAGTATTTCAAGCCTGGAGTGCTTCTCCTCCCTCAAGAACAAGTTGTACTGTGGACGTAGTGTGACCATACACCTATAACCTCACTACCAATAACTGAAAAGGACCGTCCTTCAACACTAGCTATTCTGCTCGGGTCACTGATCTGTCAGAATATCTGGTTTTGACAGAATTGCAATCCTCTTGCACAGAATTCCAGCACAAAATAGATTACTTAGCCCAGCAGATGCCAGCGCTGACGCTCCATATCTGCCTCATCTCTTCCTACTTCATCTAACCCCACTGGCAAATCCTTCCATTCTTTTCACTCAAATGCATTCAGACCAATTGCTTCAAATACTTCAGAAGGTACTGAATTGTACATTTTCACCAATGTCTGGGTTAGAAGTTAACAAAGTTCCTTTTTAATCCCTCATGCCACTGTGATCCAGCTTCTTCACACAAATACAGTAGCAGTCAAGGCCTTCAATGCATCCATAATATGTTGAAGCCACTATATTGCTCATTGCTCCACTTCTGTTTGTTGCTCATTTTGGCTCTGCTGTTAGCTAGTCTATTGATCCTTGTTAGACTTTTCAATAATGATTGCAGACATAACAAAAGGAGGAATTCCCTACATTTTCATTCTGTTACAGAAGGGAAAGGAGCTGAGGATTTGCCATATCAAAACCATAGCACATGGCTAAGAATAAACTACAAAGCAAAACTGTGAAATAGAAAAAAACTAAACATGATCAATAACATTACCATTAATATTATTGCTCGATAAACTGAAGCTTGTCTAAAATTTTATTCTGCATATCACAACCTCCACCAAACCCCATTCCCTCCTCCTCCAAGACTCTTTCCCAAAACTTAACCCTGACAGAGCACCAGCGTCTGTCTGTGTGGACTTTGCACATTCTCCGTGTCTGCGTGGGTTTCCTCCAGGTGCTCTGGTTTCTTTCCACAGTCCAAAGATGTGCGGCTTAGGTGGATTGGTCATACTAACTTGCCCTTTGTGTCAGGTGAAGTAGCAGGATTAAATACGTGGGGCTACAGGGATAACAGCTGGATGGGATCATGGTCGGTGCAGGCTCGGTGGGCTGAATGGCCTCCTTCTGCGCTGTAGGGATTCTATGAAGTCACCTGATCTAATATCACCTCCTCTGGCTCAACTGCTTCTTCTCTCTCCAACAAAACATCTCGTGTCATTTTCAACAGGAAATGCAATTGTTATAAAACTTATCTTTACAAACAAAATATGTGGCAAGCTTTTGAGAAACAGTTAAAAGTTAAAAACAAACTCTAAAAGGTGAATGAGAGCAGTGCTTTATTTTCTGTAATGGTGTTTATATCATCTTTGAAGTGCACGATTTACACACATTTCCCTTCATTATCCAAAGGCATCTTTAAAATCATATAAAATTAAAGAGTCTGCTGCAAATTTAAGGTCTCAAAGTGAGAAATGGTGAGTCAGAATATCAATAGCTGTTAACGTCTAGCCAGAAAAATGGCACAAACAGCCTCTGGCTAAAAGATAACAAAGTGCAAAAAAAGAGACCTGAAGTCTCTAATTAAGCAATTTGAACGGTTCCTGTGCAATATTCTTGGTGGAAGACAAAATGTGCCTAGAGCAGCAGCAGAGAAACCTAGTGGCCTGCAGAATAGCAGCAGAGAGAAAAAGAGCAACAGCAAACAACTAGACAAAGTGAGGGCAAGCAACAGCCTAGTCCCAGCTGCATATATTTTGGAATGACATGGCATGAATGCAAGGTTCAAGCACAGCGGTCAGACAACACCAGATTCAAATTCTACGCACTGCATCACAGAATTGTTATCAGTGTCCCATTGCAGTGAAAGTCGCAGCATATGTCTACCAGCATGACAGGGTTTTAAAGAGTTCCCCCGCCATGACAGGGTTTTAAGAGCACCCACCGCAGGAGTTTGTACAGGGATAGACTATACACAACACTACAGGATACTGACTACGGAGACGGTGCCCTGCATTGTTGAGAGACTGGCTAGGTTAGGATTGTTTCCGCTGGAGTTCAGATGAATGAGGAGGGATCTCTATCAGACTTATAAAATTCTCACAGGACTAGACAAGGTAGATGCAGGGAGGATGTGTCTATGAGGATGTGTCTAGGGCGGTGGATAGAGGAGAGCCGGTGGATGTGGTCTTTCTGGATTTTCAGAAGGCATTTGACAAGGTACCTCACAAGAAGTTATTACAGGTCAGGGGGCATGGAGTTGGGGGTAGGGTGTTAGCGTGTTAGCGTGGATAGAGGACTGGTTGTCAAATAGGGGGCAGAGAGTGGGGGTCAATAGGTGCTATTTGGATTGGCGGATGGTGACTAGTGGAGTGCCCCAGGGGTCAGTGCTGGGGCCTCAGCTATTTACCATTTATATAGACGATCTGGAGGAGGGAACAGAGCGTATGGTGTCGAAATTTGCTGATGACACCAAAATTGGTGGAAAGGCAAATTGTGCAGAGGGTGGGGAGAGTCTACAGAAGGATCTAGATAGGCTGGGCGAATGGGCCAGGAAATGGCAAATGGAATTTAATGTTGGCAAGTGCGAGGTGGTCCACTGTGGAAGGAGTAATGGTAGGAAGGATTATTACTTACGTGGAGAAAAACTGCAGCAGGCAACGGTGCAGAGGGACCTCGGGGTCCTTGTGCATGAGTCGCAAAAACCCAGCTTGCAGGTGCAGCAGGTGGTCAAGAAGGCGAATGGGATGCTGGCCTTCATCGCGAGGGGGATTGAATATAAAAGTAGGGAAGTCTTGCTGCGGCTGTATAGGGCATTGGTGAGGCCGCAGCTGGAGTACTGTGTGCAGTTTTGGGCGCCGTACTTACGCAAGGATATTTTAGCCTTGGAGGGAGTGCAGAAGAGGTTTACTAGGCTGATGCCAGAGTTGAGGGGGTTGAGCTATGAGGAGAGGCTGAATAGATTAGGCTTGTACTCGTTAGAGTTTAGAAGAATGAGGGGAGATCTCATTGAGACGTATAAGATGATGAATGGGATGGATAGGATAGAGGTGGAGAGACTCTTCCCGCTCAGAAAGGATAGTAGGACTAGGGGGCATAGCCTCAAGATAAAGGGGGGGGGCGGTTTAGAACGGAGTTGAGGAGGAACTTCTTCACTCAAAGGGTGGTGAATCTCTGGAATTCTCTGCCCGTTGAAGTGGTGGAGGCTGCCTCGCTAAATATTTTTAAGACGCGGGTTGATGGGTTTTTGATGAGAGAGGGGATTAAGGGTTATGGGGAGAGGGCGGGAATGTGGAACTGAGCCATGACAGATCAGCCATGATCTTATTGAATGGCGGGGCAGGCTCGAAGGGCTAGTTGGCCTACTCCTGCTCCTATTTCTTATGTTCTTATGTTCCCGATGGTGGGTGCGTCCAGAACCGGGGGTCACAGTCTGAGGATTCGGGGTAGACCATTTAGGACGGAGATGAGGAGACACTTCTTCAGCCAAAGAGTGGTGAGCCTGTAGAAATCTTTGCGACAGGAAGTAGTTGATGCCAAAACAGTGAATGTATTCAAGAGATGGCTAAGTATAGCACTTGGGGCGAATGAGATCAAAGGTTACAGGGAGAAAGCAGGATTAAGCTATTGAGTTGGAAAGATCAGCCATGACCATAATGAATGGTGGAGCAGACTCGAAGGGCCAAATGGCCTCCTCCTATCTTTGACGTTTCTACTCACCGTCCTCAGGATAAGTTGGTGCACCATCTTATCATCATGTAGCTGGAACTTGTACTCCTTCTTTCCTTCTTGCAACACACATCCTGAACAATCAAACAGGAAAATTAAATTTGATAACTCACTTCCAAAATACATGCAAAACGTTTTTGCTGATTCCAAAACTTTGAGGGGGTTTGGGAACACAGATGGACATGTTTAACTCTCAGGCTAAGTATTTACATGCTGCTTGTGTAAATGTTTCACAAAAATAAATATGTCTTTCTATTGTGCCTGTCATAACCCCAGTATAATCCACTTTCTAGCCAATGAAGGATTTCTGAAGTGTAGTCACCAAGGCAAGGTGGGAAAGGTAGCAGCCAATTTCACAAAAAGCAGTATGATGATGGTGGATGAGAGGTAAATGTTGACGAGGTGAGCGGGGAGAAACTTCCTACTTTTTTTAAAAATAGTGCCATGGGAACTTTTATGAGCGAGGACAAGTGAGTCACTTTACAGTCAAGCTATAACTGAGCCAATGCTGACAAGGAAGACATAAAAGCAGCCCATGTGATCCGTAACCAAAGTCTACTTAAAATCAAGTACCAGGGCTCACACCTGAGGCAGTTGCTTTGTAAGACCGAGAAAGACAGAGGCACTAACACGTGGAGCAGAAAGCAGCCACTGCGAAGAACAGCAGGGTGATCCTTGTTTGTGTTAACATCTGAGCAGGATGCTTGTCAATTCTGGCTCTGTTGTTCCAAAGAAAGGAAACAGGACTGATGGGACTATGTGATTTAAGGGACAAGGAGCCCCCAGATATGCTATTCTGGTGGAAGTCTGGCTGGGAGTCCTCAGTCTGTGTGAAACAATTTGAGGGGCATGGGAAGATTCAAAGCAGTATGACAGAGTGTGTCCTGAGACTTAATATTGTACTGTCACCAATCTGCCAGTAATGCAATATAAAATAAAATATGTCACATGCCATACTTTTTCAACTGGCAAAGTGGCACAGTGTTCATCTGAACTGTGCTGGCACCAAGTGTTCTTGCAAGTTGTATAACTAAGGTTGCAGCAGATGCTTCCTGCTCTACACTCAATGTCAGGAGGAGGAAGAGATCAGGTGAGAGAAGATGTGGTAAATTAAAGGGAACGACTGAGGTAATGGAGAAGGTTACCGATTTTTTTGTAAAAATAACTAGAGCCTGGCTGGATGAGACATTGATAAAACTTAAGAACGCATCAACAGATAAGGCCGAAGATTGCAAAGACAAATGTAAAAGACTTGGTATCTGAACATGAACAGCATTCATCACAAAATAGAGTAGTGGCTTAGAGAGAGGTAAAATATACATGGCCTCATAGAAGTCACAGACACATAGTTACAAGGTGACCAAGTCTGGACATGACTATTAAAAGGTATTTGAAAAGCTTGGAAGCTAGTAAAAAGAAATGGTGAAGCTGTGTTAATTAGAATGTTATTAGTACAGTAATGGGAAATGATCTTAGCTCATTTTGGATAAAGCCAAGTAGGAACGATTTCATTTGTAGATGTTTACAGGCCATCTAAAATGAGTCACATTGTAAAATGGTTATTTATTTATTACTTGTTAGTACTTACATAAGACTCACATTAACACTGCAATGAAGTTACTGTGAAGTTCACCTAGTTGCCACACCCTGACGAACACCTGTTCGAGTCAATGCACCTAACTAGCACATCTGTCTGACTGTGGGAGGAAACCCACACAGACATGGGGAGAACATGCAGACTCCACACAGTCAGTGTCCCAAGCTGGGAATCAAACCAGGGCCACTGATGCTATGAGGCAGCTGTGCTAGCCACTGTGCACTGTGCTACCATTGAAAAATATACAGATCATTGAGCAGTGATGTGATGGGGTAGGGGGAGGTTTGGTCTGTTGACCTGGGGGGTGGGGGGCAGAAGACAGGGGTTGAGCTGTTCACCTCAAGAGGGTGGGAGGGGGGAAGTGGGGGTAGTGTTTGGCCTATTGACCCAGGGAAGGAGGAGGAGGGGGGGGGGGGGGGAGGTGGTTTGGCTGTTGACTGGGGTGGGGTGGTGGGGGAATGGGCTGCTGATCTACAAAAGGGGATAGGTGTAATTGACCTGATGGTGGAGTTGGGGGTTTGGCTATTGATCTACCAGGGGAGAAATCTGACCTGTAAGGGGTGGGGGTGGGAGTGGGGGGAAACGGGTGTTGGCCTGTTGGCTTATGGGGGTGAGGGATGTTTGGTCTGTTGGCCTGGGGAGGGAAGGTGAGTTGTTGAACCCTGGGGGAGGTTTGGCCTGGTGGTGGGGTAGGGGGTTTGGGCTGTTGACCTATGGGGGGGGGGCGGTTGGCCTGGTTGGGGGGTTGTTAGGGAGTTGGGTTGTTGACTCTGGAGGAGGTTTGGCCTGGGGGGGGGGGGGTGCTGGACTGTTGACCCTGGAGGAGGTTTGGCCTAGTGGTGGGGTGGGGGTTTGGGCTGTTGACCTATGGGAGGCAGGGGTGGGGGTGGGGGGGGTGGTTGGCCTGGTTGGGGGGCTGGGTTGTTGACCCTGGAGGAGGTTTGGCCTGGGATGGGGGGGGGGGGGTTGCTGGGTTGTTGACCCTGGAGGAGGTTCGCCCCGTTGACCTGTGTGTGTGTGTGTGGGGGGGGTCTTGGTGGGGTTGCCAGGGGGGAGAAGCCACGATGCCAAGCCCCTGCTCCACTCCTCCTCCTCTTACCGAACAGGTAGACGCTCGAGTTGAGCAGCTCCGACACCGACACCTTGCGCTCCTCCATCAGCGCCCGCGCTCCGCCACCACCCAGCGATGACTGACAGCCGCCCCAGCCAATCATCCCCTCGCCACTCCACCCGACCGGCCAATCGGACGCCGCCACCGCAGCTCCGCCAATGGGCGGCGAGACTGGGCGCTGGAGGCGGGGGGCACGCATCTGAGTGACAGCAGCACTGACCAATAGGCGAGCTTCATCTGGCGTCAGGGGCGGGCGGCGCCGGCCCGAGCGGCGGAATCATGTGATTGACGGGAGGCATATCCAATCAGTGCGCGACATCCACCTGTCAATCATACAATTGATTGACAGGTCGTGCAAACGCTCAAGAAGCAGCGTTGCTTTGAGTTATGCAGTAGGGAGCATTGTGTCGTGCTGCTCTGGAATCATAGATCATAGAATCATCATTATAGCACAGAAGGAGGCTATTCAGCCCATTGAGTCTGCACCAACAACAATCCCACTGAGGTCCTATCCCCGTAGCCACACATGTTTACCTCTCTAATCCTTCCAACCCACACACCCTGGGACACTAAGGGGCAATTTAGCATGGCCAATGCACCTAACCCGCACATCTTTGGAGTGTGGGAGGAAACCAGACCACCCGGAGGTAACCCACGCAGACACGGGGAGAACGTGCAAGCTCCGTTCAGACAGCGACCCAAGCTGGGAATCCAACCCAGGTCTCTGGAGCTGTGAGACAACAGTGCGAACCATTGTACCGGCGTGCCGCCTATCTCTGGACTCTTTATCCAGAAAGTGCTGGAAAAACCCAACAGGGCCAATAGCACCCATGGAGAGAAAAGTGGAGTTAACCTTTTGAGTCCATTTGATTTGGTTTGATTTATTATTGGGTTACAGTGAGAAGTACTGTTTCTTGTGTACTCTGCAGACAAAGCATGTCATTCATGCAGTACATAGGGGAGAAGGAAAGGAGAGGGTACTAAATGTAGTATTACAATTATAGCTAAAGTGTAGAGAAAGGTCAACTTAATAAAAGGTAAGTCCATTCAAAAGTCTGATGGCAGTAAGGAAAAAGCTGTTTTTGAGTCAGTTGGTACATGACTTTAGACTTTTGTATCATTTTCCCGACAGGAGAAGGTGCAAGAGAGTATGTTTGGGTTGTGTGAAAGCCAGGGGAGGAGCCATACGAAAGCTCTGGTACAACCAGAAAGGATGCTTGCTATGGTGCATCTGTAAAAGTTAGTAAGAGTTGTAATGAACATGCTAAATTTCCTCAGCCAACTGAGAAGGTAGTGTGTTGGTGGGCTTTCTTAACTATAACTTTGGCATGGAGGAACCAGGACAGGTTATTGGTGATCTCGACACTGAGAAACTCTCAACCATTTCTACTTCATCCCCTTGATATAGACAAGGACATGTTCTCCACTATGTTTCCTGAAGTCGATGACTATCTCCTTTGTTTTGTTGACATTGAGGGAGAGGTTAATGTCGTTGGACCAGTTCACCAGATTCTCTATCTCTTTCCTGTGCTCCATCTCGTCATCGTTTGAGATCCGACTCACTGTGGTGGTGTCATCAGCAAACTTGAAAATCAAGTTGGAGGGGAATTTGGCCATACATTCATTGGTATTTAAGGAGTGTATTAAGGGGCTAATATGGTCCAATATGATTCTTCTTGGGAGAGTCTAATGCTCTTGGAACAGGGGACCAAATCCCACCATGGAGGCTGGTGGAATTTAATTCAAATTAATAAAATATGGATTGAAAACTTGTCTCATGGCAACATGATACAACGGTGACTTGAATTTTTTTTAACACAGATGGTGGTTAAAGTCAGGAATGCACTACTTGTGAATGTGGTGCAGGCATGTTCAACTGAAGCATTCAAAACACAATTAGGCTGTTATCTGAAAAGGAAGAACATACAGGATTACAGTGTAAAAGCAGAAGAATGGGGCTGGGTTGGTTGCTCATTCGGAGAGCGGCGCAGACACAATGGGCCGAATGGCCTCCTGCACTGTAACAACTCTGTGAATCTGTGACAGCTATTATCGATTATTGTTCAAAACCCACTTGGTTTGTTAATAGTATTTCGGGGAGGAAATCTGCCATCCTTCGCTGGTCTGGCCTACATGTGATTCCAGCAACAGTGTCCTCTTAAATTGGCCCAGCAAGCCACTAAGTTAAAGGGAAGTTGGCTTTGATTCTGATTTGTTTTGATTTGATGTATTCTTGTCACATTTATTAGTATACAGTGAAAAGCATTGTTTCTTGCACACCATACAAAGCATACCGTACATAGAGAAGGAAAGGAGAGAGTGCAGAATGTAGTGTTACAATCATAGCTAAGGTGTAGAGAAAGATCAGCTTGGTGCAAGATAAGTCCATTCCTACAGGTCCAGCAGGAAGGAAACTGTTCTTGAGTTGAGTATAAATGTTGGCCTTGCCAGCAATACCCCACAACTCATCAAAAAAGGAATTAAAAAAAACGCAACAGTGCTCATATCTCAAGCTGTTGCATAGACACATTATCAGACAAAATTTAACAGTTGAAAATATAAGTAAAGTGATGGGGATTCTGGAAATCTGAAACCAAATCAGAAAATGTTGGAAATGCACAGTAGGTGAGGCAATACCTGAGGAATCATAGAATTGTTATAGCACAGAAGAAAGCCACTTGGCCCATTGCATCCATGCCAGTTTCCCAGATTAGCAATTCACCGTCTCCCTGTAAGCCTGCACATTCTTTCTTTTTTTAAGTTTATTCCAATATGTAACGTTGCAAGGCCAACATTTGTTCCCATCCTTAATTTCCCTTCAGCTGAGTGACTTGCTAGACCAGTCATGAGTCAATCACATTGCTGTAGATCTGGGGTCACGCATAGGCCAGATCAGGTCAGGACGTATTTGGAGTATTGTGAGTAGGTTTGGGCCCCATATCTTCCCCTATGTACTCTATGAATGGTATGCTTTGTCTGTATAGCGCACAAGGAACAATACTTTTCACTGTATACCAATACATGTGACAATAATAAATCAAATCAAATCAGTCAATCAGGGATAGGTATGCCTACATCCCATGAAGGAAAGGAAGTCTGGCTTCACCACCTCAACCTAGGTTACTCCATTGAAATCGAAAGGTTTTCACCAACCCAGTAACTCTGGCAGGGATTTACCAGTCACGCTCTCCAAATTTTCCTGTCCTTCCTGCAATGATGCTTGCTGATGTCAGGCCAGAGTATTGTGAGCAGTTTTGGGCCCCACGTTTAAGGAAGGATGTGCTGGCCTTGGAAAGGGTCCAGAGGAGGTTCACAAGAATGATCCCTGGAATGAAGAGCTTGTCGTATGAGGAACGGTTGAGGACTCTGGGTCTGTACTTGTTGTAGTTTAGAAGGATGGGGAGGGAGGGAATCTTATTGAAACTTACAAGATACTGCGAGGCCTGGATAGATTGGACATGGAGAGGATGCTTCCACTAGAAGGAAAAACTAGAACCAGAGGGCACAACCTCAGGCTAAAGGGACAATCCTTTAAAATAGAGATGAGGAGGAATTTCTTCTGCCAGGGAGTGGTGAATCTGTGGAACTCTTTGCTGCAGAAGGCTGGAGGCCAGGTCATTGAGTGTCTTTAAGACAGAGATAGATAGATTCTTCATTAATAAGGGGATCAGGGGTTATGGGGAAAAGGCAGGAGAATAAGGATGAGAAAAGTATCAGCCATGATTGAATGGCGGAGCAGACTCGATGGGCTGAGTGGCCTAATTCTGCTCCTTTGTCTTATGGTCTTATGGTCGTATGCTTCCCGAAACAAGGTTATTGACCAGGTGGGCTTTTAGAACATAGAACACTACAGCACAAACAGGCCCTTTGGCCCACAAGTTATGCTGATCACATCCATACCTACCAGGCCCATCTATAACCCTCAATCCCATTAAATCCCACGTACTCATCTTGAAGTCTCTTAAAAGACCTCAACGAGTTTGCCTCCACCACCACCGATGGCAGCCGATTCCACCCACTCACCACCCTCTGAGTGAAAAACTTACCCCTGACATCTCCTCTGTACCTACTCCCCAGCACCTTAAACCTGTGCCCTCTCGTAGCGACCATTTCAGCCCTGGGAAATAACCTCCGAGAATCCACCCTATCTATACCTGTCAACATTTTATAAACCTCTATCAGGTCGCCTCTCATCCTTCATCTCTCCAGGGAGAAAAGACCTATCCTCGTAAGGCATGCCACCCAATCCAGGCAACATTCTTGTAGATCTCCTCTGCACCCTTTCAATAGCTTCCATATCCTACTTTTATGACCATTAATGATAATTTCATGGTCACCATTACTGATTATGATTTATTATTATCACGTGGTAATATACAGTGAAAAGTATTGCTTCTTGCATGCAATACAGACAAAGAACAATGTTCATAGAGAAGGAAAGGAGAGGATGCAGATTGTAATGTTATAGTAATAGCTAGGGTGTGGAGAAAGATCAGATCAACTTAATATAAGGTAAATCCAGTTAAAAGTTTGATGGCAGCAGGAAAGAAGCAGTTCTTGAATCAGTTGATGTGTAACCTCAGCCACAGTTTCCAAGGTTTTGAAGAGGAGTCACACTGGATTAAATCATTGGTTTTATTTCCAATCAGCAGCATTTTGCTTTTATTTTATTGTTTCCACTCCCATTTTTGAAGGATTGACATGCATACATCATTTTGGCCCAAAAAAAGACCGTTGCAATGAAATAAGGAAAACCAACAACACCAAGGAATTCAAACAGAAAGTGCTGGAAAAACTCAACAAGATGAGGCAGCCTCTGTGGAGAGAGAAACAGAGTTAACGTTTTGAGTTCAGCATGATTCTTCTTTAGAACTGAAGAGAGATAGAAGGTGACGGGTTTTATGCTGTTGAAAAAGGTGGTAAGTGGCAGGTGGAGCAAAATAGATGGTCAAGGATAATTGGAGAGCAGAGGAGATTAGATTTCAGAGATGTCATGGAACAAAAGGCAAAGGGAATCATAACAATTGTATGAAAGGCACAAAACATTGCTCAAAGCAATGTTAATAGTAAAATAAAGGTTAGGGCTGTCTGAAAGCAAAGTAGCAGAATGTGTTAATGGTAGAATAAGGGTCAGCACTATCTGAAAACAAACATATCAGAACAAAATACAGGACAGAATTTGCCTAGCCCAACTGGCAAAGGGTTCATAGCAGGCGGGACATGGACCATGCAAAGGTCTGTTGACCTCAGGCGGGATCTTCCAGTTCTGGGGCGAGCGCGGCAGGAAAGTCCCACCCGTAGTCCGGCACTTGGAGGCAAAAGGTCAAAATAGAGGATAGAGTTGATGGTCTGAAGTTGTTGGATTTAATGTTGAGACCAGATCGCTATTAAGTGCTGAGTCGGAGTTGGGTAATTGTTTCTCCAGATTGCATTGGGCTTCACTGGAACATTATTGTAGACAGGGAATAGAAATGTGAGTAGTGGAGCATATTAATTCTTTGTTATTTATCTATTTTATAACATTGTAAATGATGTATATTGAATGCAATGCAATACAAATATGTATCATAAATTAACTGCAACATTTAACATTGAAATTCTTTAATGTCACTCTGAACACAATCTGAATCACTGAATTATTCATCCCAATAGCCTGATTGTATATCATGACCTCATCTTCATCATCATTGATAGTACTGGTATATTTAGGCATCATTATTCCACAAGTGCACCATGGCACAGCGGTTAGCACTGCTGCCTCACAGCGCCAGGGACTTGGATTCAATTCCAGCTTCAAGGGACAGTCTGTGTGGAGTCTGCACATTCTCCCTGTGTCTGTGTGGGATTTCTCCCACAGTGCAAAGGTGTGCAGGTTAGGTGGATTGGCCACGCTAAATTGCCCCTTACTGTTCGAAGATGTGTAGGTTAGGGGGATTGGCAGGATAGAGACATGCTAATCCCCCTGACATTAAGGAGCAATTTAGCATGGCCAATCGATCTAACCTACACATCTTTGGACTGTGGGAAGAAACCGGAGCACCCGGCAGATCCAGGCAGCACCTGCAAACTCCTCATAGGCAGTCATCCAAGGCCGGGATTAAAACCAGGTCCCTGGCGCTGTGAGGCAGCAGTGATGAATGTAGCTACCCTGGACCTACTCTGCATTCAGTTGATCTTTCTCTACACCCTTGTAACACTACATTCTGCCCTCTCTTTTTCCTTCTCTATGAACGGTATGCTTTGTCTGTATAGCACGCAAGAAACAATACTTCTTACTGCAAGCTGATACGTGTGATAATAATAAATCAAATCAAACCAAATAAGCACTGAACCACTGTGCCGCTCCTAATTACAGGTAAGTAACTAATAACCACAAAGTGGTTCAATCCTTGAAAATCCCGGGTCAGCCTTTACACAAGGAATAAGAAAAATTACAATTTCTAGGCCAAAAGACATGGAATCAACTTTTACGTGAGATCAACTTTTACGCAAATACACAAGTATTGGCCATTGGCCTGATGACATATTTAAGGTAGTTCGGAAAATTACCAGAGGGCAGAAATTTTTTTAATGCAGAGTTGTTACAATCCAGAATGCACTGCCTGAAAGGATGGTAGAAACAGATTCGATAATAACTTTCAAATGGAGCTGGCTGAGTGCTTGCAAGGTAATGGGGAAAGAGCAGGGTAGTCAGGATAACTGGGTGACTGTTTGAGACAACAGGATCAGAAACAACAAGTCCTCTTTCCTTGCTGTGCAATTCTGTGGTATCCAATTCCTCTTTGAATCTTATGATGGAATTTGCTGCAGTCACCCTTTCAGGTACTGTACATCGCAGCATATACATCAATCTGGCATATGAGACTCACTCACCTGACAAAGGAGCAGCGCTCTGAAAACTAGTGGCTTTTGCTACCAAATAAACCTGTTGGACTTTAATCCGGTGTTGTGAGACTTCTTACTATATATGACAACCCCATTTTTTTGGTCCCAGAAATCATACTATTTCATATTCTTGGCATATAAGTCAACTAATCCTTTCCAGCCATGACATGTTGTTCTTGTATTAGTCATCAGCATCAATTCATGACCCCACAACAGCAACTTTTAGGTAATAGATCTTAGAAATGTAGGAAGGAGGAGCAAGGTTGGACCATCCCTCATCTCATGCCTGCTCCGTCATTGAATTGGATCATGGCTGATCTCCTACCTCAACACCATTTCATGTGCTATCCCCATATTCCTTGATGAGTCTAGAAATGTAACAACTGTGGTCTTGAATGTGCTCAATGATTGAGCTTCCACAGCCCTCTGCAGTACAGAATTCCCAAAAGTTCACCACCCTCTGATTGAAGAGATTCCTTCTCGCCTCAGTCCTTTTATTCTGGGACTGTTTCCCCTGGTTCTGGGCTCCCCAGCCAGGGAAGAAATCCTATTTGCATCTACCTTGTTGAGTCCAGTGAGAATTTTTTATGTTTCAAAGAGATCACCTCTCATTCTGGATGTTCAGTCTTCTCAATCTCTCCACGTAAGACAAGACCATCTAGAAATCAATCCGCTGAACCTTCAATGCACTCCCTCCATGGCAGTCATATCCTTCCTTGGGGAAGGAGTACGAATACTCGAGGTGTCACCAAGGCCCTATACAATTGCAGGAGGACACCCTAAAGTCCGTACTCAAATCCTTGTGCATTAATTAATACGATTTTTAAAGTAAAGTCAGTCAATTAGTCACAAGTAATGCATACATGAACGCTGCAATGAAGTTGCTGCAAAATTCCCCTAGTCACCAAAGTCAGCGCCTGTTCGGGTCAACGCACGTAATCGGCATATTTTTCAGAATGTGGGAGGAAACAGGAGCACCCTGATGAAACCCACGCAGACACGGGGAGAACAGGCAAACTCCGCACAGACAGTGACCCACACTGGGAATGGAATGCGGGTCCCTGGCACTGTGAGGCAGCAGTGCTAACCACTGTGCCGCCCCTTTTCTTCCCTAATTGCTTGGTCCACCTACATAAAAGCTTTCAGTGACTCTCGAACAACAGCCAGCTCCCTTTGGACATCAACATTTCTTATCATTTGAAAAATAATCCACAATTCTGTTTTTTTCTACCAAAGTAAATAAATTTGCATTTCTCCACATTTTATTCCATGTTCTTGCCTATTCACACAGCATTAATCCTCTTCACAAAGTCTCACCTCACCTAGTTTTTCACCTCAGCAAACTTGGAAATGTTACATTTTTCCCCATCTTATTTATTCAGCATTGAGAAGGTGTTGCTGACCTGCCTTCTTGAACTGCTGCAGTGATGTAGATGCACCCACAGTGCTGTAAGGAAGGGAGTATCCATTGGGAATAGGTGGGGGTCAAGGAACTGCTACTCGTGGTACCCCACTAGTCATAGCCGGTTATCTGAGAATTATAGCTTAATTCTAGTTTTGGGTGACTGTCTGTGTGGAATTTGCACATTCTCCCCGCGTCTGCATGATTTCTTCCAGGTGCTCTGGTTTCCTCCCATGGTCAAATATGTGCTGGTTAGATGGATTGGCGATGCTAAATTGCACCTTAGTATCCAAAGATGTGTAGGTTAGGTGGATGAGCCATGATAAATGTGTGGGGTTACAGCGCTTGGGGGTTGGGCCTGGGTAAGATGCCCTTCTGAAAGCTTGGTGTAGTCTCAATGATGTAAGAACATAAGAACTAGGAGTAGGCCATCTGGCCCCTTGAACCTGTTCCACCATTCAATAAGATCATGGCTGATCTTTTCATGGACTCAGCTCCACTTACCCATCTGCTCACCAGAACCCTTATTTCCTTTACAATTCAAAAATTTATCTATCTTTGCCTTAAGAACATTCAATGAGGTAGCTTCAACTGCTTCACTGGGCAGGGAATTCCACAGATTCACAACCCTTTGTGTGAAGAAGTTCCTCCTCAACTCAGTCCTAAATCTGCTTCCCCTTATTTTACTCTTTGCTTTCTGTTAGTTAACCAATTCTCTATCCATGCTAACACATTACCCATAACACCGTACACCTTTACCTTATATAGCAGTCTTTGGTGCGGCACCTTGTCAAATGCCTTCTGCAAATCCAGATACATCACATCCACTGGTTCACCATTGTCCACTGCCCATGTAACATTCTCAAAGAATTCTGCCAAATTAGTCAAACGTGACCTGCCCTTCATGAACCCTTGCTGCGTCTTACCAATGGGACAATTTATACCCAGATGTTTTGCTATTTTTTTCCTTGACGATAGATTCAAGCATTTTCCCTACTACAGAAGTTAAGCTAACCAGCCTATAGTTATCCACCTTTTGTCTACCTGTTTTTTTAAACAGTGGTGTCACATTTACTGTTTTCCAATCTGCGGGAACCGCTCCAAAGTCCAGCGAATTTTGGTAAATTATCACCGGTGCATTTGTTGTTTCCCTCGCCATCTCTTTTAGTGCTCTGGGATGCATTCCATCAGGACCAGGAGGTTTGTCTACCTTTAGCCCCCATTAGCTTGCTCAATGCTACCTCTTTCGTGATAATGAGAATTTCTAGGTTCTCACCTGCCACAGATTTCCTGTCATCAATCTTTGGCATGTTATTTGTGTTTTCCACTGTGAAGACCCACACAAAATACCTGTTCAATGCCTTAGCCATTTTCTCATTTCCAGTTATTACATCCCCCTTCTCATCCTCTAAAGGACTAATGTTTACTTTAGCCACTCTTTTTTGTTTTACATATTTGTAGAAACTTTTGCTGTTTTTAAATTCTGAGCTAGTCTACTCTCATAATCCAGCTTACTTTTCTTTATAGCTTTTTTTCTGGCTTTCTGCTGACCTTTAAACATTTCCCAATCGTTTAGGTTCCCACTAATCTTCGCCACATTGTATGCATTTTCTTTCAATTTGATACCCTCCTTTATTTCCTTAGATATCCATGGCTGATTATCTCTTTTTCTATATTCTTTCCTTATCACCCATTCCCTTCTTGCCTGCAGAGTCTGAGCTTGCAGTGTGACCATCTCTCTATGCGTGCTATCCACAATACTCTCTGACTCGCGGATGATCCACAATGTCTCCAGCTCCCACTGGAGACATGAATGGCCTCCTTCTGCACTGTAGGGATTCAATGATTCTAAATGTCGATGTGCATTTGCCAATATTAAGGGCATTTAAATAGTCATTGGATAAACATATGGATGATATTGGGATAGTGTAGGTTAGATGGGCTTTAGATTGGTTTCACAAGTCGGCGCAACATCGTGGACTGAAGGTCCTGTATTGCGCTGTAATGTTCTATGTTCTATTTCAATGTTCTATTTCAGATCTTCTCATACCTGTGAATGCTCCAATCTCACACAAGGTGGCAGTCTCTTCCATGAGTTAACAATGATTGTTCTTCCTCAAGGTTTTTTTTTGGTCATTTCTATGGCCCAGTTGAACTTGCTTTAAGTTAAGTGCAAGATCTTTGTTCTAGAATAGATAAATTACTTCAGTTTGGTGGATTGGTAAATGGATTGGGAACCTATGCCAATACCTGGCACTTTTTACAGTGTTGATTCCTCTAGAACATAAGAACTAAGAACGGGAGTAGGCCATCTGGCCCCTCAAGCCTGCTCTGCCATTCAATAAGATCATAGCTGATCTTCTCGTGGACTCAGGTCCAGTTACCCACCCGCTCACTATAGCCCTTAATTCCTTTACTGTTCAAAAATTTATCTATCCTTGCCTTAAAAGCATTCAATGAGGTAGTCTCAACAACATTACTGAGCAGAGAATTTCACAGATTCACAACGCTTTGTAAGAAGAAGTTCCTCCTCAACTGAGTCCTAAATCTGCTTCTCCTTATTTTAAGGCCATGCCCCCTAGTCCTAGTTTCACCTGCCAGTGGAAACAACTTTCCTGCTCCTATCTTATTTATCCCTTCATAATCTTATATGTTTCTATAAGTTCTCCCCTCGTTCTTTTGAATTCCTGAAAGTTGGCACCCAGGTTGATAAGGTTGTTAAGAAGGCGTACGGTGTGTTAGCTTTTATTGGTAGAGGGATTGAATTTCGGAGCCGTGAGGTCATGTTGCAATTGTACAAAACTCTGGTGCGGCCGCACTTGGAGTCTTGCGTACAGTTCTGGTCGCTGCATTATAAGAAAGATGTGGAGGCATTGGAAAGGGTGCAGAGGAGGTTTACCAGGATGTTGCCTGGTATGGTGGGAAGGTCTTACGAGGAAAGGCTGAGGGACTTGAGGTTATTTTCATTGGAGAGAAGAAGGTTACGAGGCGACCTAATTGAGGCATACAAGATGATCAGGGGCTTAGATAGGGTGGACAGTGAGAGCCTTTTTCCTCGGATGGTGATGGCTAACACGAGGGGACATAGCTTTAGATTGAGGGATGGTAATTATAGGACGGATGTCAGAGGTAGGTTCTTTACTCAGAGGGTAGTAAGGGCACGGAATGCCCTGCCTGCAGCAGTTGTGGACTCACCAACTTTAAGGGTGTTCAAATGGTCAGTGGATAGGCAAATGGATAACACTGGAACAGTTTAGGTTAGAGGGTCATTAGATTGGTTCCAGTGGTCGGTGCAACATCGAGGGCCGAAGGGCCTGTACTGCGCTGTAATGTTCTATGTTCTATGTTCTAATTCCAGTGAATATAGCCCCAGTCTACTCAGTCTCTCCTCATAAGCCAATCATCTCAACTCCGGAATCAACCCAGTGAATCTCCTCTGCCCCCCTCCAGTGCCAGTATATCCTTTCTCAAGTAAGGAGACCAAAACTGTCCACAATACTCCAGGTGTGGCCTCACCAGCACCTTATACAGTTGCAAGATGACCTCGCTGATTTTAAACTCCATCCCTCTAGCAATGAAGGACAAAATTCCATTTGCTTTCTTAATTACCTGCTGCACCTGCAAACCAACTCCTTGAGATTCCTGCACAAGGACACCCAGATCCCTCTGCACAGCAGCAAGATGCAATTTTTTACCATTTAAATAATAGTCCATTTTGATGTTATTCCTACCAAAATGGATGACCTCAATTTACCAACATTGCACTCCATCTGCCAGACCCTCGCCCACTCACTTAGACTATCTATATTCCTTTGCAGACTTTCAGCATCCTCTGCACACTTTGCTCTGCCACCCATCTTAGTGTCATCCGTGAATTTTGACACACTACACTTGGTCCCCAACTCCAAATCATCTGTGTAAATTGTAAACAATCGCATTCCCAATACTGCTCCCTGAAGCACACCACCAGTCACTGATTGCCAACCAGAAAAACACCCATTTATCCCCACTCTTTCTGTTAGTTAATCCATGCTAATACGTTACCTGTAACACCGTGCACCTTCATCTTATGCAACAGCAGAAAGACCTGAAAAACACTGGGTACTCAGTATCTCATGAGGTGGTGTGATAACCAGAGGTAGTCGTCAGACTGAGTATTGTGACTAATTTTGGCCCTTGGACAAGGATCTGAATGTCATAGAATCATAGAATCCCTAAAGTGCAGAAAGAGGCCATTTGGCCCATCAAGCCTGCACTGACAACAACCCACCCAGGCACTATCCCCATCACCCTGTAATACACTTATCCGGCTAATCCTTTGACACTAAGGGGCAATGTAGTGTGGCCAATCAACCTAATCCCCTTAACACAGGGTGAAATGAACATTCACTAGAATGGCACCAGGCACGAGGGACTGCAGTCATGTGGAATCTGTGGTAATGATAAAAGCAGCACGGTGGCACAGTGGTTAGCACTGCTGCCTCACAGTGTCAGGGACCTGGGTTCAATTCCAGCCTCGGGTCACTGTCTGTGCGGAGTTTGCATGTTCTCCCCGAGTCTGCGTGGGTTTCCTCGGGTGCTCCAATTTCCTCCCACAATCTGGGTTAGGTTGATTGGCCGTGCTAAATTGACCTTAAGTGTCAGGGGATGAGCAGGGTACATGTATGGGGCTATGGGAATGGAGCCCGGGTGGAATTGTGGTCAGTACAGACTTGATGGGCCGAACGGCCTCCTTCTGCACAGTAGGGATTCTATTCTATGAAGATATGTGGATTCCAGAGTTTTGAGTCCGTATGAGAGGCTGGGATTGTTCTTCTTAGAGCGGAGAAGATAAAAAGATATTTAATTGAAGAATAAAAAATTATGCAAGGTTTTGAGAAGGCGAGTAAAGAGAAATTGAAGAAAACCAACCAGAGGCTGCAAAGCTTTTCAAATTCATTTGAGAGATGTCCGCATCAATGGGTGTGCCATCCTCAGCTTTGATGGTAGCATTTGCTTCTGATCATTATTCAGTGGCTGCGTTGGATGTTGTGTGGGCATTGGGATGTGGGCAAGTTCAGATCTTGTAATAGCAGCAACCTGACAATATACATTAGTTTCGAAACAGAGAAAATAGGAACAGGTATTTAGGAGAGGTATACAAGACGATAAAAGGTCTGGATAAAGTAGACGTGGAGTGGATGCTTCTTCTTGTGAGGCATTCTAGGACGAGAGGTCATAGTCTGAGGCGAAGGGGTAGCAAATTTAAAACAGAGTTGAGGAGAAACTACTTCTGCCAAAGGGTTGTGAATCTGTGGAATTCGCCACCCCAAAGAGCGATGGATGCTAGGACAGTGAGTAAATTTAAGGAGGAGTTAGACAGATTTTTAATTGGTAATGAGTTGGAGAACTATGGGGAGAGGGCAGGAAAATGGGGATGAGGAGCATATCAACCATGATCAAATGGTGGAGCAGACTCGATGGCCCAATTCTGCTCCTCTGTCTTATGAACTTATAAATGTATAAGGAGGTGGCCATTCGAAGGGCCTGCTCTGCATTCATGTTTGATATTTCTGATTTGAGATTGGGCACCAGCGTAATGGGTCGGATCTCAAACAATGACGAGACATTGTACACAAATGAGATAGAGAACCTGGTGAACTGGTGCAGCAACAATAGCCCCTCCCTCAATGTCAATAAAATGAAGGAGATTGTCATCGACTTCAGGAAGTGTAAAGGAGAACATGCCTCTGTCTACATCAATGGGGATGAAGTAGAAAGGGTCAAGAGCTTTAAGTTTTTAGGCATCCAGATCATCAATAACCTGTCCTGGTTCCCCCGAAGCTGACACTATAGTTAAGAAAGCCCACCAACGCTTCTACTTCTCAGAAGGCTAAGATTGTCAGCTACAACTCTCACCAACTTTTACAGATGCACCATTGAGAGCATTCTTTCTGGTTGTATCACAGCTTGGTATGGCTCCTTCTCTGCCCAAGACCTCAACGAATTACAAAATGTCATGAATGTAACCCATCACTCAAACCAGCCTCCCATCCATTGACTCTATCTACACTTCCCGCTGCCTCAGCAAAGCAACCAAAATAATTAAGGACCCCACGCACACGGACATTCTCTCTTCCACCTTCTTCCTTTAGAAAAAAGATACAAAAGTCTGAGGTCACGTACCAACCGACTCAAGAACAGCTTCTTCCCTGCTGCTGTCAGACTTTTGAATGGACTTACCTTTCATTAAGTTGATATTTCTCTACACCCTAGCTATGACTGTAGCACTATACTCTGCACTCTTTTGTTTCCTTCTCTATGAATGATAGAACATAGAATGTAGAACAGTACAGCACAGTACAGGTCCTTCAGCCTTGTTATTGTGGCCGTTATTGTCTGAAACTAAGATCAAGCTATCCCACTCCCTATCATTCTGGTGTGCTCCATGTGCCTATCCAATAACCACTTCAAAGTTTCTAAAGTGTCTGATTCCACTAACACAGCAGGCAGTGCATTCCACACCCCAACCACTCTCTGAGTAAAGAACCTACCTCAGACATCCCTCCTATACCTCCCACCATGAACCTTATAGTTATGCCCCCTAGTAACAGCTACATCCACCCGAGGAAATAGCCTCTGAATGTCTACTCTAACTATCCCCCTCATCATCTTAATAAACCTCTACTGAGTCACCTTTCATGCTCCTCTGCTCTAAACAGAAAAGCCCCAGCTTCCTCAGCCTTTCCTCATAAGACCTACCCTCCAAACCAGGCAGCATCCTGGTAAATCTCCTCTGCACTCTCTCCAATGCTTCCACATCCTTCTTATAGTGAGGTGACCAGAGCTGCAAACAGTATTCCAAATGCAGTCTCACCAAGGCCCTGTACAGTTGCAGCGTAACCCCACGGCTCTTAAACTCAAATCCCCTGTTATTAAACGCAAACGCACTTTAGGCCTGCTTCATGGCTCTATCCATTTGAGTGGCAACTTTCAGAGATCTGTGGATATGAACCCCAAGGTTTCTCTGTTCCTCTACATTCCTCAGAATGATATATTTTGTCTGTATTGTGTGCAAGAAACAATACTTTTCACTGTACTTTAATACATGTGAACATAATAAATCAAATCAAATAAAAAATCATCATGATCCTGGCTCAATAGCCTGTTCCTGTCTTCCCCCCCATATCCTTTGATCCCCTTCGCCTCAAGTGCTATACCTAACTGCTCCTTGAAAACATACAAGGCACAATCTTACCAGCTATTCACACCATGGTCTCGCTCAAGCCCAATCTCCGTACGCTGTGGCAGGATGAGAAAATCCCGTTGGTGTGTGAACCGTCGGAAAATTCCCACCACGTTGTTTTGGCCTGAGCTACTTTGTGTGGTTGGGAATTCCACAGGCTGACCACTCTCTGGGTGAAGAAATTTCTCCTCATCACTGTCCCAAACAGTCTACCCTGTATCCTCAGACTGTGACCCCCAAACTCACTTTGAAGCACATTCACAATGCACTTACTTTTTGCTTTGCCAATGCATTTGTAAAATGAGACTGCCTCTTTAATTGTCTTCTCAACATTCCCTTATCCATGTTTTCCTGCTTACCTCAGATGCCCCTGTGATGATCGGATGTTTAAGGAATTTCAATAACATTTTCTCACAGTCCAGCTACCTGCTTTGTTTGTTCAGTTGCAAATAGTTCACGGTTCGCCAGCATCTTCTCAATAACCTGCCTCTTTCCAGCTGTAACCCTCCAGCCTGCATTTCCTCCCAGCTGCATACTGTTCTTTGATGTCCTCAACAGACCTGTATCATAATAGCACTCATCCTTTTTTAACCCCCCACTGGATCCCTCAGAGCTCCTGTATTGATGTGCTAGACGCATTCTTAAATATTTGTTTCATTGACAAGTAGCTGCAGGACTATTTCAGAGATATTCTGGATGTGAGTGAAGTACTGTGCCACCTCTCATTTCACGGTGGCACAGTAGTTAGCACTGCTGCCTTACAGCGCCAGAGAACCGTGTTCCATTCCTGGCTTGGGTTCACTGTCTGCGTGGAGCCTGCTTGTTCTTCCCATGTCTGTGTGGGTTTCCTCCGGGTGATCCTGTTTCCGCCCACATTCTGAAAGATGTGCTGGTTAGGTGCATTGACCCAAACAGGCTTTGGAGTGTGACGTCTAGGAGATTTTCACAGTAATTTCATTGTAATGTTGATGTAAGCCTAACTTGTGACTAATAAATAAACTTTAATTTGAAGAGCTCCAAATCCCTGTCCAAGAATAGGTTTTGCACAGAGCAAACCACTTCCCACTGTCCCTCATTGCTAATGCACCTAATGGAGCTCTAATGCACCGAACCCTCTCTCATCCACTTCCATTTCATAGAGCCACAGTGGACTAAACCTCTTCACTCGGCCTCTTATATGCATTTCCAAGGAGCAAAAGACCCCCCATCACTTTTCTCGCATACCACTCTAATTGACTTCCCTTCTGCATGACGCCAGTGGCCTCACTTTCCTCCAGTTAATTTTCAAATACCTATTCATTCTCAGGTCACTAGTAAAGCCAACATTTGTTACCCATCCTCAATTGCCCTTGAGAGTCTGGTCGTCCACTTCCTTAGTGGCGGGGTAGGCCATTTCCCAGGGCAGTTAAGAGGCAACCACCTTGATGTGGGTCTGGAGTCACATACAGGCCGAACAGAGTAATCTCACTGGTTTCCTTCCTGAAGGAATGAATGCCTATTACTTATTTTGCTTAGCTGAAATAGGCGCAATGTGAGTACCTGATTTTTCTAGAAAGAACAGGGCCTTGCATATTAAAAAAGGTAGCTTTTAAAATTTAAGTTGAAATTTATTTATTTATTAGTGTCACAAGTCGGCTTACATTAACACTGCAATGAAGTTATTATGAAAATCCTCTAGATGCCGCACTTCAGCACCTGTTTGGGCGCACTGAGGGAGAATTTAACATGGCTAATGAATCAGTTGTGAGTTTATAACAATTTAATCATGGTCATCATTACTGATGCTAATTTTGTCAATTTAATGTTTACCCAGTTGGCTGGAATTAATTCACATTTTCTGATTTGTAATCCAGCTCTCATCATTATCAGTAGGATCAGCCTGAGAGCACAGTGGTTAACACTGCTGACTCATAGTGCCAGGGTCTTGGGTTCAATTCTCAGCCTTGGGTGACTGTGGATTGTGCATATTTCCCCCGTGTCTGTGTGGGTTTCGTCCGGGTGTTCCGGTTTCCTTCCACGGTCCAAACATGTGCAGGTTAGGCTGATTGACTACGCTAAATTGTCCCTTAGTGTCAGGGGAATTAGCAGAGTAAATGCATGGGGTTAAGGGATAGGGCCTGGAAGGAATTGTTGTCAGTATGGGCCCAACAGCCTTCTTTTGCAATGTAGGGATTCTACGTCACCATACCTGTAACTGCACAGTGTGCCCATTCTTCTTCATATAGTATAGCATTATATGGATTTTCAGCACAAAATCTTTTTCACTCCCTGGCATCATACAGAAGTGTAATATAACATTTTCTCATTGGACCCAAATTCCAATGAGCGTTCAGCGACTGGAATGCAGTTCTGATGCTCCCAGCTGCATTTTGGGAAGGACCTTTAATTTAGATCTTCCAGTGCTCTCTGTGAGCAGGTGTACTGAGGAATATCTTTGGTCACCATCCTCAATATTATGGTTCATTATGGTGGCAGAGTGGTTAGCACTGCTGCCTCACAGCCCCAGGGACTCAAGTTCAATTCTGACCTTGGATCACTGTCTGTGTGGAGTTTGCACATTCTCCCCGTGTCGGCGTGGGTTTCCTCTGGGTGCTCCGGTTTCCTCCCACAGTCCAAAGGTGTGCAGGTTAGGTGATTGACCATGCTTGTCTCTTGGTATCCCAAGATGAGTTGGTTAGATGGATTAGCCATGGTAAATGTGTGTGGTTATGGGGATAGTACAGGCGAGAGGGCCTGAGTAAGATACTCTGTCCGGTTGGTGGTGGGGGGGGGACATAGTGGCACAGTGGTTAGTACTGCTACCTCACAGCACCAGGGACCTGAGTTCAATTCTGGCCTCAGGTCCCTGTCTGTGTGGAGTTTGCACATTCTCCCTGTGTCTGCATGGGTTTCCTCCGTGTGATCCGGTTTCCTCCCACAGTCCAAAGATGTGCAGGTTAGGTTGATTGGATATGGAAATTGCCCCTTAGTGTCAGGAAGCAGCAAGGTATGTCACATAGGGTTACAGGGATAGGGCCTGGGTTGGTGCAGGCTCAATGGGCCAAATGGCCTCTTTCTGCACTGTAGAGATGCTATGATTCTGTGACAGTGTGAAGTTTGCACACTCTTTCCTCTGCGTGCTCTGGTTTCCTCCCACAGTCTGAATGACGTGATGGTTAGGTGCACTGACCACGCTAAATTCTTCCTCAGTGCACCCGAACAGGTGCCAGAATGTGGCGACTAGGGGATTTTCACAGTAACTTCATGTAAGCCTACTTCTGACACTAAAAACAAATAATAATAAATACATCATGGCTCCATAATAAACACTGCAATGAGCAAAGCTGCTCCGATGGGAGCAATTATTTTATTTCTTGGATTTCAACTCTAAATAAATGTTTAAAGTGAGTTTCAATGCAAAATATATAAATTCTGTTTAACGATTCTCTTTTTCACTGAATCGTACAGCAGGGAAGGAGGCCATTCATCCCTCTGTGCTTATGCTGTACTGTCTAATTTAGACCCATATCTCAGCATTTCTCCATAATCCAGCAAATTTAGCTTCTTTTCTCATTTATGGAATGTGGCCCCGGCTGACAAGGCCAGAATTTTATTTTGCCCGTCCCAAATTGCTCTTTTGAGAACAGAAGAGAATCAATCACATTGGTTGCAGAGTCATTCATGGGCTACTCCGGGTAAGGACGTCAGATTTCCTTCCCTAAAGTACATGAGTGAACGAGATGGGCTCTTGTTACAATCGAGGACAGTTTCATGGTCACCATTACCCAGAAAACTTTCAATTCCAAATTTTCTATCACTTTAATGAATTACATGGACCATGAGGGGATTAGGAAACATGTCCATTGGACACGAACCTGACTTGCTAGTTCAGTAACATTACAATGACACCACCTTCTCCCCCGTATACAAATGTCTAATCCTCTTTTAATTGTTCTTATTTAATCTGCTTTTACACCCTTTCAGTTTAGGCGGCATGATGGCACAGTGGTTCGCGCTGCTGCCTCACAGCGCTAGGGATCTGGGTTCGATTCCCAGTTTGGGTCGCTGTTTGCATGTTCTCCCTGTGTTTGTATGAGTTTCCTCTGGGTGCTCCGGTTTCCTCCCACACACCAAAGATGTGCAGCTTAGGTGGATTGGCCATGCTAAATTCTCTCTCAGTGTTTCGTTAAAGGGAAGTCGTGTCTGACAAATTTACTGGAGTTCTATGAGGATGTGTCGAGGGCGGTGGATAGAGGAGAGCCGGTGGATGTGGCCTTCCTTGATTTTCAGAAGGCGTTTGACAAGGTACCTCACAAGAGGTTATTGCAGAAGGTCAGGGGACATGGAGTTGGAGGTAGGGTGTTAGCGTGGATAGAGGATTGGTTGTCAAATAGGAGGCAGAGAGTGGGGGTCAATGGGTGCTATTCGGATTGGCAGATGGTGACTAGTGGAGTGCCCCAGGGGTCGGTGCTGGGGCCTCAGCTTTTTACCATTTATATAGATGATCTGGAGGAGGGAACCGAGTGTAGGGTGTCGAAATTTGCTGATGACACCAAGATTGGTGGAACGGCAAATTGTGCGGAGGGTGGGGAGAGTCTGCAGAAGGATCTAGATAGGCTGGGCGAATGGGCCAGGAAATGGCAAATGGAATTTAATGTTGGCAAGTGCGAGGTGGTCCACTTTGGTAGGAATAATGGTAGGAAGGGTTATTACTTACGTGGCGAAAATCTGCAGCAGGCGACGGTGCAGAGGGACCTTGGGGTCCTTGTGCATGAGTCGCAAAAACCCAGCTTGCAGGTGCAGCAGGTGGTCAGGAAGGCGAATGGGATGCTGGCCTTCATAGCGAGGGGGATTGAATATAAAAGTAGGGAGGTCTTGCTGCGGCTGTATAGGGCACTGGTGAGGCCGCAGCTGGAGTACTGTGTGCAGTTTTGGGCGCCGTACTTACGCAAGGATATCTTGGCCTTGGAGGGAGTGCAGAGGAGGTTTACTAGGCTGATGCCGGAGTTGAGGGGGTTGAGCTATGAGGAGAGGCTGAATAAATTAGGCTTGTACTCATTAGAGTTTAGAAGAATGAGGGGAGATCTCATTGAGACGTATAAGATGATGAATGGGATGGATAGGATAGAGGTGGAGAGACTCTTCCCGCTCAGAAAGGATAGTAGGACTAGGGGGCACAGCCTCAAGATAAAGGGGGGGCGGTTTAGAACGGAGTTGAGGAGGAACTTCTTCACTCAAAGGGTGGTGAATCTCTGGAATTCTCTGCCCGTTGAAGTGGTGGAGGCTACCTCGCTAAATATTTTTAAGACGCGGGTTGATGGGTTTTTGATAAGAGAGGGGATTAAGGGTTATGGGGAGAGGGCGGGAATGTGGAACTGAGCCACGACAGATCAGCCATGATCTTATTGAATGGCGGGGCAGGCTTGAAGGGCTAGATGGCCTACTCCTGCTCCTATTTCTTAGGTTCTTATGTTCTTATGTATCTGAACAGGTGCCGCAGTGTGGCGACTAGGGGATTTTCACAGTAGCTTCATTGAAATATTAATGTAAGCCTACTGTAAGACACTAATAATAAATACATCATGGCTTCACAACAAGCACTGCAACAATGCAAAGCTGCTCAGATGGAAGCAATTACTTTATTTCTTGGATCTTGACTCTCATTAAATGTTTGAAGAGAGTTTCAATGCAAAATATCTTTGTAAGCCTGTGGAAGCCTGCTTATGGCAAATAAATAAACTTTAATGCATTTTAGATCAGTGTGAAAGGATTTCCTCATCTCATGTCACCTCCTCTTGTCAATTAATTTAAGTCAGTGGTCTCTCATTACTGACCCATTTTCCCAGTGGAAACAGTTCATCCCTCTTAACACTTCTTAAAACATATATTAACTTGGTTAGGCCTCCCTTATTCAATACTACAAGGAGAAGAACAATCTCTCCCTTCCAAGTAGTTTTACTCTTCGCTTCCCTTGTTCTTTGTTACAACTTTTTAAAAAATTTATATGATATCCACTGATTGATTTCTGCTCCAGGGCACATTCTGACTCAAGTCTCAAACATAAAGACCAGGATTCTCCCAAAACAAAACTAAGTGCTCAAAGCAGGGGGAGGGGGAAACAGGAGTATTTCTTGCCAGCGATGCCCACATCACATGAAAGAAGATTGCCACCAACACCAGTAGGTTTTGGAGGATGAACACAAAATGATAATGAAAGCAGAACTGACGCTGAGGTCCTGGGATGTATACTTTGGGTCCAAATTTGGTTCCAATGAAAACTTATGAAATGCTTAGTAGTAGCTGCATCTAGTATCACAGTGCATGTCATTTCACCACCATTTCTATAAAAATATACATATACATGCTATTTTCCAGTTCACAACTTTATGGCTAGGCATTCTAACATTGTTCTATAATCCCAAAACTTCCCAAATCAAGAAATGACATAGTCACAAGCATTTAGGGGAGACAATAGCTTAGTGGTATTATTGTTAGACTATTAATCCAGAAACTCAGTTAATGTTCTGGGGGCTCAGGTTTGAATCCCATCATGGCAGATGGTGAAATTTCAATTCAATAAAAGATATCTGGAATTAGGAATCTACTGATGACCATGAAACCATTGTCAATTGTTAGAAAAACCCAAAATCCACCACCGTCCTTACCTGGTCTGGCTTACATGTGACTCCAGAGCCACAGCAATGTGGTTGACTCTCAACTGCCCTCTGAAATGGCCTCTCAGTTTATCAGTGCTTCAAGAAGGCAGCTCACCACCACCTTCTCAAGGGAAAATAGGCATTATGGGATCATAAAATCCCTACAGAGCAGAAAGAGGTCATTTGGCTCATTGAGTCTGCACCAACCGCAATCCCACCCAGGCCCAATCTCCAAAACCCCATGTGTTTACCCTGCTATTCCTCCTGATACTAGGGTCAATTTACCACGTCTAATCCACCTAATCTTTGGATTGTGGGAGGAAACTGGAGCACACAGAGGAAACCCACGCAGACATGGGGAGAACGTGCAAACTCCGCACAGGCAATGACCAGAGGCTGGAATCGAACGTGCTGTGCTGTGAGGCAGCAGTGCTAACCAGTGTGCCACCGCGCTGCCCAAATGGATGGGCAATGAGAGTTGGCTAGCCAGCAATGCCCATGTCCCACGAATGAATAAAGAAGAATTCTGGACTGGAGAGCTTAGCATGTATTAACGATTTGAGTGAAGTTTGTTCGTAGACCTATTTCCCTGTTATCATTGACTGAATTTGCACAATGGAACCACCTGGTTAAGACTCGGCACTTGTTCCCTCCCCAGCCTAGTGCCTCGGGGCATTTTCAGTTTCTCTATTATTTAAAAGCAACCCGCTTTTTCCACTCGATTGAGGCAAACTCATTTTTAAAACAGCGCAAATAAAAGCTTGATTTATTGAGCTTTTTGAATTTTTTTTTTTGCATTGCAATAACCCACTAGCAAGATTTTTTTTTTTAACTCCTTGTGGAGAGACGACCTTATATTTTACACTTCTTTTAAAAAGTAAAGATTCCAGCCAGTAATATACAGTAACACGCAGCGCTATTTGGTACCGGGGGCTTTCAGCGTCTACGCCGGTGCGGGAAAATTAAAAGGGGGGAAGAAAAAAAAACCCGAAAACAATTGTTCATTTAACGGTTGCTCAGACCACCGAGGCCACTGAGGTCACCGAGGTGATTTTGCTGCTGTCGTCGGCCCACGGCTGAAGGTTCTGCAAGGCGTAAAGTGAGGCATTGTGCAGGCACAAGGGGTCCTGCTGAAGGGGCTGCGTCAGTGACTTCTGGAAGGCCTCCTGCTGGAGCTGGATCATCAGCCGGTTCGCCTGCTGCCGCTCGGCTTCCCGTTCCTCAGCCGTCTGCCGCCTGGTTTGAAAGACAATCACAAGACAAAACTGCGGATTAGCGGGGCAGTACTCGCTCGTTCCCTTCCCGCCGCGACCGACAGAAAGCCAACGGAGGCGGATTGCGGCGGATCTGAAACCGAAACGCTGGGAAACCTCAGCGGGTCTGGCAGCATCTGGAAGGGGAGAAAAAAGAGCTGACGTTTCGAGTCCAGACGTCAAAGCTAAAAGGGCCCGGAAAGCGGGAGATATTTATACTGCAGGGAGAGGAAACGGAAGATGGGTCGTAGCCACAGAAACAAAGGGGAAAGGCTGCTCGTGGCAGTCCACGGAGGGGAAAAAAAAGGCGTGAACGGCCAAACGGCAGAGAAAGTAAAATGAAAGGTCAGCTCTGACAGATGACGGTGTTGGCGGCGGGGGTGGAAATGGATGGGACAGAGATAAAATTAAGAAAGGGGAATTAAAGGGGGAGAAACGGTAAGGGAAGGGAGATGAAGTCGGGGCAAAGAGTGGGAAGAAAAATGAAGAAAGACGATAAAGAAATAAAAGGTAGAGAACAGTAAAAAAATTAAATTAAATAGTATGAAAACAAAAGGATTGAGATGGGGTAGAGCAAATCATCTGAAGTTGTTGGATTCGATGTTGAGACTGGAGGGCTGTAACGTGACTAGCTGGAAGATGAGATGCTGTTCCTCCGGTCTGCGTTGAGCTTCACTGGAACATTGCGGCAGGACAAGGATAGACGTGTGGTCATGGGAGCAGGATCGTATGTTAAAGTGGCAAGAAATGGGAAGGTCAGCGTCCTGATTGTGCACAGACCGAAGGTGCTCAGCAAAGCAATCACCCAGTCTACACTTGGTCTCTCCCACATAGAGGAGACCACATTGGGAGCAGTGAATGCAATAGCCCAGAGTGAAAGAGGTACAAGTGAAACGCTGCTTAAACTATAATATATGTTTTGGACCTTGCAGAGGTGAGCATAGAAGAGATAAAGGGACGGGCGTTGCACCTTCTGCAATTGCACAGGAAAATGCCATGAGTGACGGGAGACGTGTTGGGTATAATGGAGGAGTGGACTAGGTTATCCTGGAGGGAGTGGTCTCTGTGGAATGCAGACAGAGAGAGTGAAGGGAAGATGTGTTTGATGGTGGCATTGTGCTGGAGTTGGCGAAAATGACAGAGGATTATGCTTTGCGTGCAAAGGCTGGAGGGATGAAATGTGGGAACAAGGGGTCTCTATCCTTGTTCTGGGAGCGGGGGGAGGGAGTGAGGGTGGTGGCGCGGGAGATGGACTGCACAATGTTGAGGGCCCTGTCGGCAACTGTAGATGGGAATCCACAGTTGAGAAAGAAGGAGCACATTCGAAACACCACTTTGGAACAAAGCATCATCGGAACAAATGCATTGGAGGCGAAGGAGCTGAGAGAAAGAGATGGAAAATGCAAGACATACGCATTTGTTTACAGTTCCAATATAGAACTCCAGTATAAGGGATGGAGTCTTTATAGGATGTGGGGTTTGAAGAGCTGTAGTCCAGATAACTGTGGGAGTCAGTGGGTTTGGAATGGATGTTGGTAGATAGTCTATTGCCAGATATGGAGACAGAAAGGTCAAGGAAGGGAAAGGATCCCCTCCCTAATGTCATTGTGGGTCAACCCACAGAACATGGACTGCAGCGATTCAAGAGGCAGCTCACCTTCTCAACAGCAACTAGGGATGGGCAATAAATGCTGGCCAGCCAGCGATGTCCATGTCCCACAAATGAATAAAACAAAACTTAAGAGCAGAATTAGACCATTCGGCCCATCAGGTCTGCTCCGCCACTCGATCTTGGCCGATCAGTTTTTCGACCTTATTCTCCCGCCTTTCTGCTGTAACCTCTGATCTCCTTACCAATCAAGAACATATCTATCTGTTTTAAATGCACTCAATGACCTGGTCTCCACAGTCCTCTGTGGCAATGAATTCCACAGATTCACCATCCTCTGGCTGAAGAAATCCCTCCTCATCTTGGTTCTTAAAGTTCGTCCCTTTATTCTGGGGCTGTGCCTTCAGATCCTAGGCTCTCCTAATAATGGAAACATTATTCCCATGTCCAATCTATGTAAGTTTCAATGAGATCCTCCTCATCCTTCTATCAGTATTGTGTAAGTTTCAGTGAGATTCCCCTCATCCTTCTAAACTCCATCGAGTACAAACCCAGAGTCCTCAAACGCTCCTCATACATCAAGCTTTTCATTCCCGGAATCATTCTCATGGACCTCAGGGCCTTTACAGTAATAGTGGCATTACGTTCAAACGAGTTTATCCTTTTATATGTTTCACATGTTTCAGTTGTGAGTGTGTGTATTGTGGGGATGCATGCATCATCACTGTGGCTGAGGCAGAAACTTTCTCATTCGTAAGAGATAAAATTTCTGTTTGGTGAAGATGGTAAGAGGACAGAACTAAGCTGGGTAGACGGCATTAATAAACAGATCAGTCGTGACTGAATTCAATGGCGTAGCAGGCTTTGGAGGGCTGTCACAGTTCAGTTGAAACTCTCCGCCCTCTCAACATGAAGGCTGTGGATTCAAGACCCAGTCTAGATCTGCAATCCAGGCAGACAGCCCCAGTATAGCATCTTGGTTCTTAAGGTTCGTCCCTTTATTCTGGGGCTGTGCCTTCAGATCCTAGGCTCTCCTAATAATGGAAACATTATTCCCATGTCCACTCTATCCAGGCCTTTAAGTACTTTGTAAGTTTCAGTGAGATTCCCCTCATCCTTCTAAACTCCATCGCGTACAAACCCAGAGTCCTCAAACGCTTCTCATGCATCAAGCTTTTCATTCCCGGAATCATTCTCATGAACCTCAGGGCCTTTACAGTAATAGTAAAGATGCTGCCTTTCAGATGCTGTTTAAACCAAGGCTGTGCCTGCCTCTTTGGTTCTATAGTCCATTTGTACAATGAGGTCAGTGTCAGTGAGAGAACTAACATCCTGTTCAACTCACATCCATTCCGCAACAGCCTACTTAGGCTCAGTTACGAGGGGACTCAAGTTAAAAGCGAGGGGTGGGAAGTTTAGGGGGGGGAATTTGAGGAAAAACATTTTTACTCAGGGAGTGGTAACAGTCTGGAATGCATCGCCTGGGAGGCGGGTTGCTTCACATCCTTTACAAAGTGCCTGGATGAGTACTCATCGTGCCATGACATTCAAGGCTATGGGCCAAGTGCTGGCAAGTGGGATTAGGCAGGCAGGTCAGGGCCTTTCACGTGTCGGTGCAGACTTGATGGCCCAAAGGCCTCTTCTGCATTATAGCGTTCTGTGTTTCTGTTTAGAATCCCTACGGCGCAGGAAGAGGCCATCTGGGTGCACTGACAACCATCTCACCCAGTCCCTATGCCCATAATCCCACATACTTACCCTGCTCATCCCCCTGACAATTTGCCATGGCAAATCAACCCCAGCCGCACATCTTTGGAGTATGGGAGGAAACTGGAGCAACCGGAGGAAACCCACGCAGACACGGGAAGAGCGTGCAGACTCCGCGCAGACCGTGACCCAAGTCTGGAATTGAACCCGGATCCCTGGCGTTGTGAGGCAGCGGTTCTAACCTCTGTGCTGCCATGTCTCCACATGTTTAATTTTTGAGAGCTTGCTGTATGTAAATTGGCTACCGCACTTCCTTTGTTATGATATTGGCCATGGTATAAAAGTAGCTGTAACATCCTTGAGACATCCTGAGACTGCGCTAAGTGGAAGTAAAGTTTATTTATTAGTCACAAGTAGGCTTACATTAACACTGCAATGAAGTTACCATGCAAACATCTTAGTCACCGCACTCAGCGTTGGTTTGGGTACAGTGAGGGAGAATTTAGCGTGGCCAATCCACTTAACCTGTACGTCTTTGGACATATAAAAGGAAACGGGAGCACCTGGAGGAAACCCATGCAGACATGGGGAGAATGTGCAAACTCCGCACAGACAGTGACCCAAGCCAGGAATTGAACCTGGGTCCCTGGCGCTGTGAGGCAGCAATGTTAACCACTGTGCAGGTCTTTCCTCCTGTTCCTGAGTACCTGTGTATTTTACTCTATAGGGAAATTTTCCAACCCTGTTAACAGAGTGTATCGAAGTGGGTGGCAGCAAGAGTCAGTCTTTTGGCCGCTCTCCAAACCTTCCCATCCCAAAAGCCATGGTTCCCCCACTGGCAGGGCCAGAAATTCCCAGTCTATGTGCTGCTGGTAAAGTCATGGCCCTTTTATCTGTAACTGCCCTTGAGTGGGTCGAGGTGAGCTGCTTTCTTGGGCTTGCTAGTTAAGAATCAAACCCATTGCCCTGGATCCGGAGTTACACCTAGGTGTAGGCCAGGTGACGACAGAAACTTTCCATCCCTAAAGGACATTTGTGAATCTGATGGGCATTTAAAAGAACGCCCAGTTGTGAGTTTAGATTCATATAGGCTAAGGTGGGATTTGAACTTATATTACGTACAGCATTAGTCCATGTTCAGGATTGCTAACCCAGTAACATGACCAAACATGCTTGCATACTCCTATAGTGAAAAATTCAATTCCCATGGCGGACGGAATGGGAAATTTCACCCATTAGTGTCTGTAGAGGAAACCAGAACTGGAAGAGGAAGGGTTGAGTTGAGAGCTAAGGGTTAGCAGAGATGGAAGATGCAGGACGGAGGGAGTCCAGACAGGACTGCTTTGCAGGACTAGAAGCCAATGTGCTTTGGTTAAACTGAGTGAGACGTTTAAAAATTATGTTTTTTTGAAAATTCATTCAAAGGACGTGGGCGTTGCTGGCTCGGCCAGCATTTATTGCCCATTCCTAACTGCCCTTGAGAAGAACCACTACAGTCCATGTGGTGTAGGAAGACAGTTCCAGTATTTTGACTCAACAACATTGAAGGTATCTGTTCCCAGGTATCTGCTACCTATGTCCCTCTCAATGGAATAGTTATGAATTTGGTAGATGCCTAAGGACTTCCTGTATTGCAGGAGTTGGGACATCTTGTCTAAGTTGTACAAGACATTAAACTTGGAATACTGTGTACAGTTCTGGTCACCCTATTATAGAAAGGATATTAAATTAGAAAGGGTGTGAAAAAATTTACAAGGATGCCACCAGGACTTGATGGTTTGAGTTATAAGGAGAGGCTGGATAGACTGGGACTTTTTTCCCTGGAGCGCAGGAGTTTTAGGGGTGATTTTATAGAGATCTACAAAATAATGAGGGGCACAGATAAGGTAGATAGTCAACATCTTTTCCCAAAGAAAGGAGAGTCTAAGACTAGAAGGCATAGGTTTAAGGTGAGGGGGGAAAATACAACAGGGTCCAGAGGGGCAATTTTTTCACACAGAGGGTGGTGAGTGTCTGGAACAAGCTGCAAGAGGTAGTAGTAGAGGCGAGTACAATTTTGTCTTTTAAAAAGCACTTAGACAGTTACACGGGTAAGATTTAATAGAGGGATTCTATTGGTCCAGGTGCAGGTCAGTTGGACTAGGCAGAAAAATGATTCAGCACAGCCAAGAGGGGCCAAAAGGCCTGTTTCTGGGCTGTAATGTTCTATGGTTCTATGGATATGGGCCAAACACGGGCAACTGGGACTAGCTTAGTGGTTAAAAAAAGGGGCAGCATGGACAAGTTGGGCCGAAGGGTCTGTTTCCATGCTGTAAACCTCTATGACTGTGACTGTATGGGCACTATTGGATTTTAATGAGTGTAGCAGCCAATTTGCACATAGCACACAATGGCTACAGTGGTGCAGAGAGTGGATGTGGTGCCAATCAAGTGGGCTGCACTGTCCTGGATGGTGTTAAGCTTCTTGAGTGTTGTTGGAGCTGCACCCATCCAGTCAAAGGGAGAGTATCCCATCACACTCCTGACTTGTGCCTTGTCAATGGTGACAGGCTTTGCGGGGTCAGAAGGTGAGTTACTTGTTACAGGATTTCCAGCCTCTCACCTGCTCTTGAAGCCAGAGTATTGATCTGGCTAGTTTCTGGTCAATGGTAACCACCAGGATGCTGATAGTGGGGAGATTCAATAATGGTAATGGTATTGAATGTCAAGGGGCAATGGTTAGATTCTGTTGGAAGTGGTCACTGCCTGGCACTTGTGTGGTGTGAATGTTACTTTCCACTTTTAGTTGAAGCTTGGATATTGTCCAGGTTTTGCTGCATTTGAACATGGACTCCTTCAGTATCTGAGGAGTGGCGAATGGTGCTGAACATTGTGTAATCATCAGCGAACATCCCCACTTCTGACCTTATGATGGAAGGAAGGTCATTGATGGAGCAGCTGAAGATGGCTGGGCCTAAGACACTATCCTGAGGGACTCCTGCAGTGATATCATGGAGCTGAGATGATTGGCCTCCAACCACCACAACTATCTTCCTTTGTGCCAGGTATGACTTCAACCAGTCTCCTCAGTTCCCATGGTCTCCAGTTTTCCCAGGGCTCTCTGATGCCACACTCTAGTCGAACATGACCTCGATGTCAAAGGCTGCCACTCTCACCTAATCTCTAGAATTCAGCTCTTTCGTCCATGTTTGAACCAAGGCTGTAATGAGGTCAGGAACTGTGTGATCCTGGTGGAACCCACACTGGGCGCCACTGGTCAAGTTTTTGCTAAGTGCCGCTTAATAGCAATGTTGATGACCCTTCCATTACTTTGCTGATGATCAAGAGTCGACTGATGGGGCAGTAACTAGCTGGGTTGAATTTGTCCTGTTTCTTGCGAACCGTTCATACTAGGGCAACTTTCCACATTGCTGGGTAGATGCCAGTGTTATAGCTATACTGGAACAGCTTGGCTAGGGGCACAGCAAGTCCTGGAGTACAAGTCTTCAGGACTATTGCTGGATTATTGTCAGGACCTTTGCAGTATCCAGTGCCTTCAGCCATTTTTTCAAATCATGAAAGGGTGAATCGATGTTCGGCCGATCAAGTTCACCGTCAATCACAGACGCACAATATCAACCAGCTGAGAGGCATGTGCCAGTTCAAGTTACCCAGGTCGCTGGCCCTGTGAGGCAGCAGTGCTAACCACTGTGCCACCGTGCCGCCAATCCTCTTGCATCTACCCTGTCTCATCTTGTTAGTATTTGGCAAGTTTCAATGAGATTCTCTCCTCAATCTTCTAAACAGAAGCAAATATAATCCAAATCAATTCAATCTCTCATCATAATTCAGTCCCAGTAATGAGTCCAGTAAATCTTCTCTGCACACCCCCTAGAGCAAGGACAGCCTTCCTTAGATAAGGAGGCCAAAACTGAACACAATATTTCAGTTGTGGCCTCACCAAGACCCAATAGAACTGCAGCAAGACATCCCTGCTTCTGCACTCGAATCTTCTCTCTATGAAGGACAACATACAATTTGCCTTCTTTACTGCCTACTACACCTGCTTGTTCACTTTCAGTGACTGGTGTACGAGGGCAGGTCTCACTGCACATTCCCCTCTCCGAATTTGTGGCCATTCAAATAGCAATCTGCCTTCCCATTTTTGCTACCGAACTGGATAATCTCACATCTACCCATAAGCAGGATGAGTCCTGCAAAATGCCATAATCCTCAGCGGAACAAGAAGATTCCGCCAGCAGCCAATGGTGAGCACCTCTATCAATGGAACGTGCATCATGGGGTGGGTGAGGGATGCTGCGGGTTTGGGGGCAGATTAAATCTTGCCCTCTGTTTCTGCTGCCTTTTGAGAAAGGGAGTTTCAAAGGACTCACTACCACCTGAGAGAATTACATATTACATTACATATTCATGATTTGGAAGAGAGAACTGAATGTATTGTCTCCAAATTTGCAGATGATACAAGGTTGGGCGGGAGGGTGAGCTATAAAGAGGATGCAGGGATGCTTCAATGTGATTTGGACAGGCAGAGTGTGTGGGCATATGCATGACAGATGCAGTGTAATGTGGATAAAAGTGAGATTATCCACTTTGGCAGCAATAATAAGAAGACAGATTATCACTTGAATGAGTGTAAATTGAGAGAGGTGGATACCCAACCAGACCTTGGAGCCCTCATACACCAGTCGCTGAAAATAAGCGTGCAGGAATAGCAGGCAGTAAAGAGGGCAAATGGTATGTTGGTCTTCATATCGAGAGGATTTAAGTATTGAGGAATAGGGGTGTTTTGCTGCAATTGTAAAGGGCATTAGTGAGGCCACACCTGGAGTACTGTATGCAGTTTTGATGTCCTCATCTGAGGAAGGATGTCCTTGCTATAGGCAGAGTGCGGCAACCGTTCACCAGGCTGATTCCTGGGATGGCAGATATGAGGAGACACTGGGCAGAATTCTCCCAAAGAAGTTCTAAGTGTCCATTTCGTGGGAAAGCAGGAATAATTCATGCTGTTTTTTTCAGTGGGAGTTTGCACTCGAATCCTCCCTCGCTCTGTGCAATGCAGAGGTCACCTGCGTTATTATCATTAGATCTCAGGGGGAGAGGCCGATTCCCGCCCAGAGGGCTGAAACCAGCGGGCCTCTGGGCACGCGCAGTGCCCCTGAACTGCCAGCCTCTCTGTTTGCTGGCTAGTTGAATCGCTAGCCAGCCCAGGGCCCCTGCAGTGCTGCCACCCCCCCAATCACCCCATGGCCTGATCACAGGCCTCCCCAATTATTCCCGGGCCAGCCTCAACCCCCTCCCCTCAACCCAGACAGCCCCGAACTCCAGCACCCCACCCCCAACAAAAACAGTTTCACCCCTCCCCCGGCAGTCCCGACCCCACCCCCCCCAGCTCCAATTGCTGACCTCCCTCCAATGCAGAGCAAGATGTCCCACAACACCCATGCAGAGTGACAGCGGGACCACCGCACCCCTCCCCCCCCCCCCCCACCACCCACCCCACTGCCACTGATTGGCCCTAAGCCCTGCCCCCACCAGGCTCCACCCCCGATAGACCCCAGACACTTGGCACTTCCCGATGCCCAGCGGGCGGTGCCAAGATGCCTCCTCCCTCCACCAGCAGGGCGGGGCGGGGGGGGGGGGGGCCCGATTGCCCTCTCCCTTCACTCCAGCTAGCCGTTAACTCCTCAAAAGTGAACCCCGCTGGAGTGAAATACCCCTGATGGGGTGAAAGATGCTGGCGGGCCTGAGAATTCAGCCCCAGACCCGCCAGTTACATTACAATAACATTTCAATAAGATGTAAAGTACTTACCTGGCGTTGCCGCCAGCTTCCGGCACGAATCAGATGGCGCTGGAAATCCGGCATTGGGAGATGCGTGCGTGGCAGGATAGAAGAGTCAGATGCGAGGTTCTCCCACCACGCTGCACTCGCAAATGAGAGCGGTGATGTAGGAAAATGGCCCCTACTAAATAGGGTAGGATTACATTCACTGGAGATTAGAAGAGTGAGAGGGGATCGATCTCATAGAAACTGATAAAATTCTAACAGGGTTAGACAGGGTAGATTAAGAAAGAATGTTCCGGATGAGGGAGGAGGCCAGAACTAGGGGGTCGTAGTTCGAGGATAAGAGTTAAACCTTTTAGCACTGAGGTGAGGAGAAATTTCTTCACCCAGAGGGTGGTGAATGTGTGGGATTCACTACCACAGGAAGTAGCTGAGGTCAAGTGGAAACATAGAAACTGGAAGCAAGAGTAGGCCACTCGGCCCTTCGAGCTTGCTCCACCGTTCATTATGATCATGGCTGATCGCCAAATTCAATATCCTGATCCCCCCTTCCCTCCCATATCCCTTGATCCCTTTAGCCCCAAGAGCTATAGCTAATTTCTTCTTGAAATCACATGACGTTTTGGTCTCAACTACTCTCTGGGGTAGTGAATCCCACACATTCACCACCCTCTGGGTGAAGAAATTTCTCCTCACTTCAGTTCCAAAAAGTTTAACCCTCATCCTCAAACTACGACCCCTAGTTCTGGACTCACCTCATCTGTGCTAAAATAAATTCTCCCCATCTCCTCTCTGGTTTGTTTGCCAGACATTATAAGTGGATGCTTTGGTTAACGACCCTACTGGAAACCTTTTCTCCTCGTCAAAATGCCTGATAATTTTCAATGCCTCGACCCATTGTGCCTTCCATAGAATATAGAACATTACAGCGCAGTACAGGCCCTTCGGCGCTCGATGTTGCACCGACCAGTGGAACCAATCTAATGACCCTCTAACCTAAACTATTCCAATATTATCCATATGCCTATCCACTGACCATTTGAATGTCCTTAAAGTTGGTGAGTCCACAACTGCTGCAGGCAGGGCATTCCACGCCCTTACTACCCACTGCTCCAAGAAGCCAAAAGTCAAAAGTAAAAGATGAAACAGTATTCACTTATAGATTAAACTGACAAACGTGTATCTAAATAGACTGAGTGAGGGAGCAATTTGCAAATGATCGCTGTCTTTCATTTGTTCTTACATTCTTCTGAAATTATCCTATTCATACTTCGCTCAAGTGTAGCGTGTTTGAACACATTGGCTGCTCAGCTGACTTGCGGCAAAGCGACCTGCAATTTACCAAACAAATCTTGGTAATTGTTACTTCCTCGGGGGTAGCATCAGATTCTTATGTTGATGACAGGCAATTAGACTGATGAAGGCAGTGCTGAATAGCAAACATCACACAAATACCGTCCTGCAAAGCTACGGTATAAAACAACTAATGCAGGGAGGCTAAAGTGACTGAAAATATGCTCCATACTTTAACTGACAATGCAGTCACCAACTTCAATTCAAAAGTGCCCTTCACATTGTCCCAGGATAGCAGGTTTTGCTGGAACCATTTACAATTCCTCCAAACTATAACTTGTTCCTTCTGTCACCCACCTGTTTTGCCTCGATTATACAAAACAAAGAACAAAGAACAAGCAAAGAGCAAAGAACAACACAGCATGCCCTTCAGCCCAACGAGCCCATGCCCCCATTTTAACATTATGAGTCCCCTCCTCTACCCATGACCTTTGTCTACACGTATTGGGGAAGATTGATGGGAGACTAATTTAGGGACAATTTGTTACACCAATCATCCTAAGAGCACGTTTTTGGGATGTGGGAGGAAACGGGAGCACCCGGAGAAAACCCACGCAATCACGGGGAGAATGTGCAAACTCCTGCAGACACCGGCCCAAATCCATGTATCTGCACAGCAAACAGTGATAGTCACTGAGCTGTCGTGTTGCCCGTCAGTTGGTCCAGTTTAAGCGTACACTAATGACGTGAAGCACTAGGCAACTCTCGAAGCAACGTCTCTCGAAGCAGTGCTAACCCACTGTGATGGAGGGAATTTCAAAATCCCAGCCACCGCAAAGGACAGCAATATGTTTCCAAGTCAGGATGGTGAGTATCTTGGAGGGGAACTTGCAGATGGTGGTGTTCCCCATGTATCTGCTGCCCTTATCCTTCTAGATGGAACTGATTGTGGGTTTGGAAGTTGCTGTCATAGGACCTTTGGTGAATTGATATCGTGCATCACGTAGATCGTACCCACTGCTGCTACTGAGCGTCGGTGGTGGAGGGATTGAATGTTTGTGTGTGTGGTGTCAAGCTTCTTGAGTGCTGCTGAAGCCGCACCCATCCAGGCAAGTGGGGACTATTCCATCACACTCCTGACTTGTGCCAATCCATCCCGAACAACCATTGCTGGCTCTAGATTTGCACATAACCAGCTCCACCTCCAACTTCCTCTAGTTCTGACAGCAGCAACAATTCTAGCACCACTCACCCATTGAGAAACTGATGGCTTTAGGTACAGCCCCTGATGTGAGGGCACATGGCAGCATAGTGGCAAAGTCAGTGGACTGGCAATCCTGAGACCCTGGCTGATGTCCTGAGAACATGGGTTCAAATCCCATCACAGTAGCTGTAGTATTTAATTTCAATGAATAAATCTGGAATATAATGCTAGTTTTGACACTGATCATTGATAAATAAAAGCCCATCTGGTTGACTTCATGTCCCTTGAGGGAAAGGAATGAAAGTCTGTTTGACTACATGTGACTCCAGACTCTTCACTGCCCTCTGAAATGGCTTACCAAACCATTCATAGAATAATGTTTGGTAGAATGGTAGAATGCACATAAAAAGCACCCTTTCCATGTGTATCACACCTTGGTATGGCTCCTACTCTGAGAACATAAGAACATAAGAAATAGGAGCAGGAGTAGGCCATCTAGCCCTTCAAGCCTACCCCGCCATTTAATAAGATCATGGCTGACCTGAAGAGAAAAACTGCAAGAAACTACAAAAGGTCGTGAATGAAGCCCAATCCATCACGCAAACCAGCCTCCCACCCATTGACTCTGTCTACACTTCCCGTTGACTCGGAAAAGCAGCCAGTATAATTAAGGAGACATGGGTTCAAATCCCGGACAAACTCTCTTCCACCTTCATCCGTTGGGAAAAATCAGAGTATTTGGTGCGCCATAATATTCAAGGCTATGGGCCAACTGCTGGCAAGTGGGATTAGCTGGGTAGGTCAGGGCATTTCATGCATCAGTGAAGACTCGATGGGCTGAAGGGCCTCTTCTGCACTGTAGTAACCTATGATTCTGTGATTTTGTGAAAAAGAATCAAAAGTCTGAGATCATGTACTAAACAAGAACAGTTTCTTCCCTGTTGCCACAGACTTTTGAATGGACCTACCACAAATTAAGTTGATCTTTCTCTACACCCTAGCTATGATTGTAACACTACATTCTGCACTCTGTCCTTTCCTTCTCCCCTGTGTACTCAATGAACGGTACATTTATCTGTGTTGCACACAAAGAACAAAGAACAACACAGCACTGGAAACAGGCCCTTCGGCCCAACGAGCCGATGATCATGGCTGATCATCCAACTCAATAGCCTAATCCTGCTTTCTCCCCATAACTTTGATCTCATTCGCCCCAAGTGCTACATCGAGCCATCTCTTGAATATGTTCAATGTTTTAGGCTATTGAGTTGGGCGATCAGCCATGATCGTGATGAATGGCAGAGAGGCTCGAAGGGCCAAAATGCCCCCTCCTGCTCCTTTCCTCTATGTTTCTAACTCTCAGAAGGCAGAAACCTCACCTCCATCTCAATCCTGAATGTGAGCCCTCATCCCTAGTTCTTAAGGTTCTTTCCCAGGATTCAGGAACCACAGGTCATGCCAAATTCTGCTGCCCATTCCCAATGATCTGAGTGTCTTAATTGGCCATTTCAGAAGGCATTTGAAAGTCAACCACATTGCTGTGGGTTTGGAGGCAGATGTAGGCCAGTCTGGGTAAGGCTGGTGGATTTTCTTCCCTGAAGGACATTAGTGAACCGGATGGGTTTTTTAATATTATAATGGTTGTTATAGTCACCATTTCTGAGACTAGCTTTATATTCCAGGTTTATTAATTTGAACTTAAATTCCACAAGCTGCCATGATGGGATTTGAACCCATGTCTCCAGAGAATTACAGCTGGATCACTGGTCTGCTGGCATTGCCACTAAACCACCATCTCTCCACAGCACTACAGTCTCCAGCTAGAGGAAATAGCCTCTAAGCATTTACCCTAGAAAGCCTTCTAAGATTTTTAGTGGTATGTTGAATGATGGGACAGGCTCAAGGGGCAAACTGGCCTCCAACTGCTTCTTATGACTGGCATTACCTCCATTTGGTCCGTCTGTTCTGGAACCAGGTCTTGACTTGGGCATCGGTCATCTTGAGGGCCTTGGCCAGCGTTGCCCTCTCGGCTGAGGCCAGGTACTTCTGCCGGTGGAAACGTTTCTCCAGCTCACAGATCTGCAGGCGGCTGAACGAGGTCCTGGGCTTCTTCCGCTTCGGAGGGGTACGGTTCTGGTACGGGTGGCCGATCCTCCTCGCCACCGTGAAGGGAGACAGGGCAGCTGGTGAAAGCAGAGGGAAAGAGGTCAACAGTAGATAGGAAAAAAAAATACATACATTGGCACAATGGAGTCGGCTTTTTTTGACACAAAGCTAATGAAGAGATTTGGGGATATTGTGGGAAAGTGATATTGTTATTCAGTCATACAGAACTTAAACGTTGCTGAAAAGAGGCACATGTTGCCAAAGTTTTTCACCTTGCACTCATCAGGACAAATGCAACAATGCCGAGTTTCAAACAATCATAAGAATTTATATCACAGTACAAAAAAGATGCTGATTCGGCCTGGCTGAGGTGTTGCCACTTAGTTGATGTAGAAGATAACCATGAACCTATTGAGAGTGGTGAAGCCACTGGACTAGGTGTCCAGATCACCAACAATCTGTTCTCGTCCCTCCACCCTGATGCTACAACTAAGAAAGCTGTACTTTCTCAGGAGGCCAAGGAAATTCGGCATGTCTGCTATGATTCTCACCAACCTTCACAATTGCACCATAGAAAGAATCCTTCCCAGTTACATAAGAATGTAAGAACTGGGAGCAGGAGTAGGCCACCTTGCATGATGCATTGTTCATAAATTTACTTGTAATACTGTTTAGTCTTTTAGTCTCTGTTCTCCAACACTTCACAGAAGTTGCTTAGTTTATTCTTCACTCTCTCTCCCTTTCTCCCAATACTTTTTTAAATGATTTGACTTGACATCCTGTGAGAAGGTGCAGGTACTTTGAACTAAATTGATTATTTGTTTCCACTTCCCTCTCTCCCATTTCATATAAGAACATAAGAACTAGGAGATGGAGTAGGCCATCTGGCCCCTCGAGCCCATTTGCCATTCAATAAGATCATGGCTGATCTTTTTATGGACTCAGCTCTACTTACCCGCCCGCTCACCATAACACTTAATTCCTTTACTGTTCAAAAATTTATCTACCCTTGCCTTAAAAACATTCAACAAGGTAGCCTCAACTGCTTCACTGGGCAGGGAATTCCACAGACTCACAACCCTTTGTGTGAAGAAGTTCCTCCTCAACTCAGTCCTAAATCTGCTCCCCCTTATTTTTGAGGCTATGTCCCCTAGTTCTAGTTTCATCCACCAGTGGAAACAACTTCCCTGTATTTGTCTTATCTATTCCCTTCATAATCTTATATGTTTCTATAAGATCTCCCCTCATTTTTCTGAATTCCAATGACTATAGTCTCAGTCTACTCAGTCTCTCCTCCTAAGCCAACCCTCTCAACTCCAGAATCAACCTAGTGAATCTCCTCTGCACCCCCTCCAGTGCCAGTATATCCTTTCTCAAGTAAGGAGACCAAAACTGTACATAGTACTCCAAGTGTGGTCTCACCACATGGTGTATCTGGATTTCCAGACGGCATTTAACAAGGTGCCGCACCAAAGACTGCTACATAGGATAAAGATGCACAGTGTAACGGGCAATGTATCAGCATGGATAGAGGATTGGTTAACTAACAGAAAGCAAAGAGTGGAGGTAAATGAGTGTTTTTCTGGTTGGCGATTATTGAGTAGTGGTGTGCCTCAGGGATCAGTGTTGGGAACGCAATTGTTTACGGTTTACATAGATGATTTGGAGTTGGGGACCAAGTGTAGTGTGTCAAAATTCACAGATGACGCTAAGATGAGTAGATAAGTAAAGTGTGCAGAGGATGCTGAAAGTCTGCAAAGTGATATAGATAGTCTAAGTGCGTGGGCGAGGGTCTGGCAGATGGAGTACAATGTTGATAAATGTGCGGTCATCCATTTTGGTAGGAATAACAGTAAAATGGTAAAAAATTGCAGTGTGCTGCTGTGCAGAGGGACCTGGGTGTCCTCGTGCAGGAATCTCAAGGAGTTGGTTTGCAAGTACAGCAGGCAAATGGAATTTTGTCCTTCATTGCTAGAGGGATGGAGTTTAAAAACAGTGAGGTTATGTTGCAGCTGTATAAGGTGCTGGTGAGGCCACTCCTGGAGTACTGTGTACAGTTTTGGTCTCCTTACTTGAGAAAGGATATACTGGCACTGGAGAGGGTGCAGACGAGATTCGCTAGGTTGATTGCGGAGTTGAGAGGTTTTGCTAATGAGGAGAGACTGAGTAGATTTACTCACTGGAATTCAGAAGAATGAGAGGAGATCTTACAGAAACATATAAGATTATGAAGGGAATAAATAAAATAGAAGCAGGGAAGTTGTTCCCACTGGTGCGTGAAACTAGAACTAGGAGATATGGCCTCAAAATAAGGGGGAGCAGATTTAGGACTGAATTGAGGATGAACTTCTTCACACAAAGGATTGTGAGTCTGTGGAATTCCCTGCCCAGTGAAGCAGTTGAGGCTACCTCATTGAATGTTTTTAAGGCAAGGATAGATAAATTTTTGAACAGTAAAGGAATTAAGGGTTATGGTGAGCAGGCGGGTAATTGGAGCTGAGTTCAAGAAAAGATCAGCCATGATCTTATTAAATGACAGAGCAGGCTCGAGGAGCCAGATGGCCTACTCCTGCTCCTAGTTCTTATGTTCACCTCTTGGCCTTGCAAATAAGGTAAAAAGAAAATATTTAACAATTTGCTTCTTTGAACCTCCACACTCTAACCTTCAAAATTTAAAATTCTCATCCTTGATTTCATATCCCTCTGAGGCCTCAACCCTCCGTATCTCCATACTCTCTGCCAATCCTGCAACCCTATTCCTCTGATCTTCCAGTTCTGACCTCTTGCACTCTTAACTACCTAGGCCCCAAGCTCTTGAATTCTCTGCTAAGCCTCTCTCTTTTCCTGTTTAGGATGTTCCTTGCAAGTGCCTTTTGTCACTAGGTTCTAATATTCCCTCAAGTGGCTCGGTGCCAAGTTTTGTTTGATAACGATAAGCTTCAGAAACGGGCCTGGGGATTGTGATGTGGCGATTAACCCCTACACATTCAATACGATGCCAACTTTGTCATGCCTGCTTATTTGAATGAGTGCTTCATGCCCTTGTCTGCAGGGGTCTAGAATGCCCTGCAAACAAGCACTCGGAAGACATTGGAATCATATAGCTTTGCAAGTCAGGAGTCTATCCCGGAGGATCTGGATGCAGTGCCACAAGAAGCTCAATGATCTCACATGAGTGCCCAAGGTCCCCAAATGTCAGATTCCATCAACTGCGGCATTAGCCTCAGATCCTATTCAAATCATCACACCCCCAACAGTTACCTTCCAACAACCTCAACCAAACAGGATTCATACCTGATATTCACATGCTCCATTAGACTCTCACTCGCTTAGTACTGTTTATGCCCAAATCCCACATTTTGCACACACTTGCAGCTATTCAGTCATGAGAGCCACAGCCATCGAGCAGATTATATGATGCTCAGTGACACACACTTCCATCTCTCAACTGGGACAATATGGTGCACAACTGGAAGCAGCAGGAATTAACCACGGGGGACAAGCCAGCCTGCACGTCCCAACTCCCCCATAGAGATGACAGTGCTTGCCATTATGGGAATGGCCATAGTTGAGGTTAAGCCAATGATGGGGGTGAAACTATGGAAGATGTGGATACATGTATGCTTAATTTTCCTTTGCGCGTATATGTCATAGTACACTAATGTCACACTGTCTTCTGATTAACAAGTTAGACCTAAGCAGCTACTCTCACTGTCCCCACCACTCCACCCTGTACCCCAACTTTACCCTTCTGTCCAAAAGGTTTGACAAAGGGTCATCTGCACTCGAAACGTCAGCTCTTTTCTGTCCTTACAGATGCTGCCAAACCTGCTGAGATTTTCCAGCATTTTCTCTTTTGGTTTCAGATTCCAGCATCTGCAATAATTTGCTTTCATCCTTCTGTATTTCTTTTATCAGGTATCCAAAAAAGATGCAATCTGACCAGGCAATGGAGGAATAGCAAGGAGACAGCATTGCTGAAAGACCATCACTTGGATTTGACACTCACTGTGTCAGGCGCTGGAGTGTGGAGGCTAGGGGATTTTCACAGTAATTTCATTGCAGTGTTAAATGTAGCCATGATGTGGAGATGCCAGCATTGGACTGGGGTGGGCGCAGTAAGAAGTCTCACAACACCAGGTTAAAGTCCAACAGGATTATTTGGAATCACAAGCTTTTGGAGCTCTGCCCCTTCATCAGACAACCTCACCTGAGGAAGGAGCAGAGCTCCGAAAGTTTGTGAGTCCAAATAAACCTGTTGGACTTTTACCTGATGTTGTGAAACTTGTTACATTGTTAATGTAAGCTTACTTGTGACATGGATAAATAAACTTTGAAACTTTAAAACTTTCTGATAGGTGCACAATACAATGATGAAATGGGCTCGCAGGATCTCACAGCAGTCCAGCAATTTGTCCTTGAACAATTACTAGGATTGCTGAGGTGCCGGCCCTGGATGAATGGCAGTAGGTCAGTGGAGAATGAGTCTGCTGAGGACATCATTCATCTTCTCACACTGCCACTCAAAGTGTACTCACTATTGCATGTAAGTCAGCTATTCCACACTGAACTCTGCCAGCCTGAGAGGTGCAGTCCGCAGCTGGGCCTTCTATGGGTGGCATTGTTACCCTCCAATGCCATCTGCTTATTACACACATGAGCACACTGGAGCTGCACACTGGAGTGGCCCTTGCTACCTTTCACTTCAGCTTTCCGTGATAGCTCAGATGCAGCTGGCACAATCTACTGCCATTGAACAAAGACATCATAACTGCCAGCAGGATAGCAAGCAATCACCCTGAATATCAGGGAGATTGCAATCCGAGTGAAGCCATGCACTTGCTCTGCCTTGCCTGTCTCTTGACAAAATAGAATAAAATGTAATTATGTCTCATTGAATCGAGCGCTTCAGTGAACATAAGAACATAAGAAATAGGAGCAGGAGTAGGCCATCTAGCCCCTCGAGCCTGCCCTGCCATTCAATAAGATCATGGCTGATCTGATAGTGGTTCAGTCCCACTTACCCGCCTGCTCCCCATAACCCTTAATTCCCTTATTGGTCAAAAATCTACCTACCTGTGACTTAAACATATTTAATGAGGTAGCCTCCATTGCTTCAGTGGGCAGACAATTCCAAAGATTCACTACCCTCCGGGAGAAGAAGTTCCTCCTCAACTCTGTTCTAAATTGACTCCCCCATATTTTGAGGCTGTGCCCTCTAGTTCTGGTTTTCTTTCTAAGTGGAAATAATCTCACTGCTTCTACCCTGTCCAGCCCCTTCATTATCTTATATGTCTCTAGAAGATCCCCCCTCAGCCTTCTAAACTCCAATGAGTACAGGACCAGTCTATTCAATCTCTCCTCATAAACTAACCCCGTCATCTCCAGTATCAGCTTGGTGAACCTTCTCTGCACTCCTTCCAAAGCTAGTATATCCTTTCTTAAATAAGGGGACCAAAATTGCACACAGTACTCTAGGTGTGGCCTCACCAGTGTCTTGTACAATTGCAGCAAGACCTCCCTGCTTTTATACTCCATCCCTCTCACGATAAAGGCCAACATTCCATTCGCCTTCTTGATCACCTGCTGTACCTGCAGACTGGGTTTTCGTGATTCACGCACAAGGACCCCCAGGTCCCTCTGCACAGTAGCATGTTGTAATTTTTCACCGTTTAAATAATAGTCCATTTTACTATTATTCCTGACTTTTCATACAGCACATTGGGATGCTGCCAATATCTCCAGCTCCAGCCTTGAAAAAGTAAGGTGTATTAAAGTTTATTATCACATTCGCAGCCACTGGCCACGAGGTCCTTTGACTTGCTCTGGAGCAAGGAACTGATTTCCACGAGGGTGTCCTTATGAAAGTACCAACATTTTACAAGTTATTCCTCACTGAGGTTCAGATAAGAAAATTGCTTCCTGAGTACCCTGGGCCGATACAGCCTCCTGCCGACAGCACTTCTCCTTCTCCTCCCCCTTTGTCTTCCAGTAGCTTGTTCTGTTCTATGTGACCTCTATTCATCCTCCAACTTATGCTCGATTCCAAGCAACTCATTTGTGCAGAAACCTTGACATCAACAAAACATCTGTCATGCCACACCTTGTGGACATTGCAATGTAAAACAACTCTATAAAGCAGTGAACACTTAAGAACATAAGAACATAAGAAATAGGAGCAGGAGTAGGCCATCCAGCCCTTCGAGCCTGCCCCGCCATTCAATAAGATCATGGCTGATCTGTCGCTGCTCAGTTCCACTTTCCCGCCCTCTCCCCATAACCCTTAATCCCCTCTCCTATCAAAAACCCATCAACCCGCGTCTTAAAAATATTTAGCGAGGCAGCCTCCACCACTTCAACGGGCAGAGAATTTCAGAGATTCACCACCCTTTGAGTGAAGAAGTTCCTCCTCAACTCCGTTCTAAACCGCCCCCCTTTTATCTTGAGGCTGTGCCCCCTAGTCCTATTGTCTTTTTTGAGCGGGAAGAGTCTTTCCACCTCTATCCTATCCATCCCATTCATCATCTTATACGTCTCAATGAGATCTCCTCTCATTCTTCTAAACTCTAATGAGTACAAGCCCAGTTTATTCAGCCTCTCCTCATAGCTCAACCCCCTCAACTCCGGTATCAGCCTAGTAAACCTCCTCTGCACTCCCTCCAAGGCCAAAATATCTTTGCGCAGGCGCGGCGCCCAAAAATGCACACAGTACTCCAGTTGCGGCCTCACCAATGCCCTATAACTTGCAAAGTTGAAGCAACAGCCTGCTCTATCCAAGGCTGAAAGAAACTACAAAGGGTTGTGAATGAAGCCCAGTCCATCACGCAAACCAGCCTCCCATCCATTGACTCTGTCTACACTTCCCACTGCCTCAGCATAGCAACCAGCATAATTAAGGACCCCATGCACCCTGGACATGCTCTCTTCCGCCTTCTTCTGTCAGGAAAAAGATACAAAAGACTGAGGTCACGTACCAACCGACTCAAGAACAGCTTCTTCCCTGCTGCTGTCAGAGTTTTGAACAGACTTACTTTGCATTAAGTTGATCTTTCTCTCGACCTAAGTTATGGAGAGTTCTGGCCTCAGACAGAGCACATAAAGCACAGACAGTTTACAGATTACAATAATCTGTAAACTGTCTGTGCTTTATGTGCTCTGTCTGAGGCCAGAACTCTCCATTCGCCTGACGAAGAGAAAACTTATGAGTTTACCATCAAACAAATCGGTTGGACTTAAACCTGGTGTTGTCAGACTTCTTACTGTGTTTACCCCAGTCCAATGCTGGCTTCTCCACATACTGCGCAAGGAACAATGCTTTTCACTGTATACCAATACACGTGACAATAATAATTCAAATCAGATGGAAATAACCAGTAGGTATAGTGGAAGAGTTCATGAACCCGTTAAACTGCACTAGTGAGCTGGTCCTACCCGTTGCTGCAGGCAAGATCAACTTTGTGAAGTTAATAGA
>NC_137324.1:10188258-10268258 GCF_965287045.1 Carcharhinus amblyrhynchos
TTTTAAGGCTCTGCATTCAAAGTGGCAACAACTTGTTGTTAAAAGATTCCCCTTCATTCTTTCTCTGGCACTTTTGCAAATTTCCTCATATCAGTGCCACCTGGTTACTGACACTGAAGCCAGTGTCAGTCTTCCTGTCTACTCTGTTCAAACAATTCAGAGTTTTGACACACCCGCTCTGCTCCAAAAACCTTCAAAGAACCAAGAACAGCACAGCACAGGAACAGACCCTTTGGTCCTCCAAGCCTGTGCCAATCGTGTTGTCTTGTTTAGGACAACTGCCTGTACCCCTCTATACCCCACCTGTTCATGTGTCTATCCAAATAAGTCTTAAATGTGGCTAACGCGTCTGCCTCAGCCACCTCACTTGGGGTACATTCCAGGCCCCCACCACCCTCTGTGTAAAAAAATTCCCCCCTTACCCTAAACTTGTGCCCCCTTGTAATTGTCATTTCTGCCCCGGGAAACAGCTTCCAACTGTTCACCTTAACTATACCCCTCATAGTTTTATAAACTTCTATCAGGTCGCCCCCCCCACCCCTGCCCTCAGCCTCCATCTTTCCAGGGAGAACAATCGCAGAGTATTCAACTTCTCCTCATAGCTAATACCCTCTATAACCAGACAACATCCCAGCAAACCCTTTTCTGTACTCCCTCCAAAGCTTCCACGTCCTTCTGGCAGTGTGGTGACCAGAATTGGACGGTGTTCCAAATATGGCCTAACCAATGTTTTATATAACCCTTCACGAGTCTCTCTACAGTCTCTCCAAGTTATCCTTCCTAATGTGATGTTCTCCTTGAACATACTGGGTGGAATTTTCCGACCGTTCACGCCGATGGGATTTTCCAATCCTGCTGCAGTGAACAGGGATTTGGCTGAGCGCCAAGTTCTCCGTCCTCGCTTGCAGCAGAGTCGGGGTGCGGACTACCAGAAAACATTCCAGTTGACTGATTGACCACTGAGAGGGAAAGAAAAACGGAGGAAAGTGGGGCGGGGGGGGGAAAAACAGCCATCATTTCACCACCTCCTGTTTACCCTTATGTTGCGGGGACTTTACAGACCTTTCCCTAAACACGGTAACCTGTTGAACTATGAGAGGCCCTTCTCCTGCAGCGAAATACCAGCGTATCGGTGATGTTAGTAGACTAATAATCCAGCAGCCTGGCCTAATAGAACATAGAACACTACAGCGCAAACAGGCCCTTCGGCCCACAAGTTGCGCCGATCCTATCCCTACCTACCAGGCCTATCTGTAACTCTCAATCCCATTAAATCCCATGTACTCATCCAGAAGTCTCTCAAAAGACCCCAGTGAGTTCGCCTCTACCACCACCAATGTCAGTCGATTCCACTCACTCACCACCCTCTGAGTTACCCCTGACATCTCCTCTGTACCTGCTCCCCAACGCCTTAAACCTGTGTCCTCTCGTAGCGACCATTTCAGCCCTGGGAAATAGCCTCTGAGAATCCACCCTATCTATACCTCTCAACATTTTATAAACCTCTATCAGGTCGCCTCTCAATCTTCGTCTCTCAGGGAGAAGAGTCCTAACTCCCTCAACCTATCCTCATAAGGCATGCCTCCCAATCCAGGCAACATCCTTGTAAATCTCTTCTGCACTCTCTCAATAGCTTCAGAACCATGAGTTCAAATTTTCCTCTGGCAGCTGAGGGAGCTTCAATTATTTAATAAAACTAGAATGAATGTCTCAATTATGAATGACCAGATTGTTGGAAAAAAAAATCTTCAGGGAGGAAATCCTTGCCTGGTCTGTGCTGATGATTACAGAACCATGGGAACATGGTAGAATTACAGGATGGAAAAAGAGGGATATGATCCCCAGAAGGATAGGGAGTGTTATTTCAGTGAGCAGCATGGTCGGTGCAGGCTTGGAGGGACAAAGGGCCTGTTCCTGTGCTTCAATTTTCTTTGTTCTTTATTAACTGCCCTCTGGAATGGGCTGGCAAGTCACAAAGCTGTCTACAAACCACTATGGGAAGAAGCATTGTCCCTACACTGCATGATCTGCCGTGTTTTAAGAAAGTGGTCCACAACAACCTTTCAGGAGCTGATATATGGCTGGTGACGCACAAATCTCAAGTACAAATTTCTAAAAAATAGTTGGGGGTAGCCTGACACTGATCATGCAGTGCCATCCCCTGCAGTTAAGCTTTGTGTGTCACCTCTGTAGCACATCAGAAGGACTTGAAGTCACACTGAAGTCACCAAACATTCATCTAGACAATCGGCAAACATCTGTGTGGCATGAGAATGGATTATGGTTTTAATTATACAGGAGACCACACCAAATTTACAAGAGGCTGTTTGAAGTAGCTCATTCACATTGAATGACAGGAAACGCAGTGAGTATACCACAAGGCTCACAAGCATATCTGTGTGAAGCCCGTATACTTACTTTCCTGTCCTGGTGAGATCATTAAACTTCTTCCGGCTAATGGGATGCTGGCCTTCACAGCGAGGGGGATTGAATATAAAAGTAGGGAGGTCTTGCTGCAGCTGTATAGGGCATTGGTGAGGCCACAGCTGGAGTACTGTGTGCAGTTTTGGTTGCCGCACTTACGCAAGGATATTTTGGCCTTGGAGGGAGTGCAGAGGAGGTTTACTAGGCTGATACCGGAGTTGAGGGGGTTGAGCTATGAGGAGAGGCTGAATAAACTAGGCTTGTACTCGTTAGCGTTTAGAAGAATGAGGGGAGGTCTCATTGAGATGTATAAGATGATGAATGGGATGGATAGGATAGAGGTGGAGAGACTCTTCCCGCTCAGAAAGGACAGTAGGACTAGGGGGCACAGCCTCAAGATAAAGGGGGGGGCGGTTTAGAACGGAGTTGAGGAGGAACTTCTTCGCTCAAAGGGTGGTGAATCTCTGGAATTCTCTGCCCATTGAAGTGGTGGAGGCTGCCTCGCTAAATATTTTTAAGATGCGGGTTGATGGGTTTTTGATAAGCGAGGGGATTAAGGGTTATGGGGAGAGGGCGGGAATGTGGAACTGAGCCACGACAGATCAGCCATGATCTTATTGAATGGCGGGGCAGGCTCGAAGGGCTAGATGGCCTACTCCTGCTCCTATTTCTTATGTTCTTATATTCATTGCTAATGGCTTCAGCTTCATCTCACCGGGCCCTGTGGGTACTGGCTTCCTTTCAACGCTGAGGAAACTGAGTATCGTCCAATGCTCCACTTCATGTAAGAGTTCTCCAAGGATCTAAGCATCAGCCTCCTCTATTGCGAGATGCCCTCATTACAGATCTGTGCCATCGTGTTTTTATTTTAACTGCTGCCGTGAAAACTTGCAATGTTATGTTAAAGAGTTAACCTCTGGTAATAACATTTCTCAGCCACGCTTCAGGATGCTGACTGCAGCTTTTTGAATATAGAACAGTACAGCACAGGAACACCCTTTGGCCAAACATGATGCCAATTAAACTAATCCCATCTGCCTGCCTTTGGTCCATATCCCTCTATCCCTTGCATATTCATGTGCTTATCTAAAAGTCCCTTAAATGCCCCAGTCATATCTGCCTGCACCACCACCCCTGGCAGCACGTTCCAGATCACCTATCGGTGGCACAGCGGTTAGCACTGCTGCTTCGCAGCGCCAGGGACCCAGGTTCGATTCCCGGCTCGGGTCACTGTCCGTGTGGAGTTTGCACATTCTCTCCATGTCTGCGTGGGTTTCCTCCGGGTGCTCCGGTTTCCTCCCACATTCTGAAAGACGTGCTGGTTAGGTGCATTGACCCTATCACAGTCACCGGACTTTTGACCAGTCCAAAGATGTGAGGGTTAGGTGGATTGGCCACGCTAAATTGCCCCTTAGTGTCAGTGGGATTAGCTTCTGTAAACACTTGAGGTTATGGGGATAGGGTGGGATTGTGGTCGGTGCAGATTCGATGAGCCTCCTTCTGCACTGTAGGGATTCTATAATTCTAGAGTCTCAAACAAGGGGACATTGCTACAAGATAAAGGATCAGTCATTTAAAACTGAGGTGCTTCGAAATTCCTTCTCGCAGAGAGTGCTGAATCTCTGGAATTCTCTGTCCCAAAGGCTAGTGGAAGCTGGATCATTAGAAGTATTTAAAGTGGAGGTCAATAAATATTTGACAGATAGAGGAATTGGAGGGAAATGGCACAGAAAAGGAATTGGGGCCAGCACAGATCAGCCATGGTAGTACTGAATGGCAGGACAGGATTCAAGGCCAAGTGACCCACTCCTGCTTCTATTTCTTGTGTTCTTGTGTTATGATTGTGATACTAGTATTTATTTACGGAGTCACAGAGCCAACCGGCGTCACCTCAACATGAACTCACAGCATTGCTGAGGCCTCAATGCTGATGGATAATGCATGACAAACACAATGGGCTGGGCAGGGGAGCAGGACTATCCCCTGACCTCCCCACAGTCATGAGCGGTGTGGTGGCACTGCTGCCTCACAAAGCCAGGCAACCGTGTTCGAGTCCAATCTCGGGCCACTGTCTGTGTGGAGTTTGCACATTCTCCCAGTGTCTGTGTGGGTTTCCTCTGGGTTCTCTGGTTTCCTCCCACAGTCCAAAGATGCGTGGGTTAGGTTGATTGGCCATGCTAAATTGCCCCTTAGTGTCAGGGGAACTAGCTAGGGTAGTACATAGGGTTACAGGGATAGGGTCTGAGTGGGAGTGGTGCAGACTTGATGGGCAGAATGGGCTTCTGCACTGTAGGGATTCTATGAAACACTGTCTTTGACACAATGCTGGAGGGTGTTTTCTTTTTACCCCATGATTGATGGACTATATTGGGGGCTATATGGCTTCCATTCTGAGCTGCCTTCTTTGCAATATGATTGTATGATTTGAAAAGAATAGAGATAAGGGACTAATTGAATCACTCATACAAAAAGCTGACACAGGCAGGATGGGCTGAATGGCCTGTTCCTGCACTGTACCAAGGTTCCAAGATTCATGACGTTGAAGGGTGGGATTCCTGAGAGGATGATGGTCTCAGCAGGCAGCTAAAGTCAGGAAAGTGCGGCCAAAAGTACCCTTTTTGTGACTCAAATATTTCTCTCTTGTAAGAGTTAAATTTTGATTTGAGGAATCAGTTTACTGTGTGAAGGATTTACAGATCAATCAGAATCTCCTCGAATTGCAGAACAAGATTGATAAGGTTCAATGTTTCTATGCTCCCATGATCTATTTTAACACAATGGTTACTTTAGCTCACTGTGGGAGACACTGACCGGAATTCTCCAATGTCACACGTCCTGCCACTGCTGCCAGCGAGAAAGCAGAATTTGGCACTCAGCTCAATTTCTAATCGCTGCAGCGGGACTGGAAAATCCCAGCCGTAGGCAAGATCGGAGAATTCTGGCCACTGTCTTTGGATGGGATGCTGAAGTCTCTCAGGTGGGTGTAAAATATTCCACGGCGCTGTTTCGAAGAAGAGATTGATGTTATCCCCGGTGTCCTGGCAAACGTGTCCCTCAACATCACGTAACTGCAAATTATCTGATCATCATCACACGGCTATTTGCGGGAGCTTGCTGTGCAAAAATTAACTGCCGAGTTTCCTCTGTGTACACCAGTGCCCACACATCAAAAGCACCTCATTTCAAGTTTGCTGATGACGCCACCATAATGGGATGCATCTCAAACAATGACAAAATGGAATACAGGAAAGAGATAGAGAATCTGGTGAAATGGTACGACAACAATAACCTCTCTTTCAATTTTAGTGAAATGAAAGAGATAGCCATCAGGAAACATAGTGGAGGACATGCTCCTGTCTACATCAACAGTGATGAAGTGGAAGGGGTCAATAACTTCAAGGTTCTAGATGTCTAGATGACTAACAACCTGTCTTGGTCCTTCCACACTGACACTATAGTTAAGAGAGCGCACCAACACCTCCACTTCCTCAGGAGGTTACAGATGCACCATAGAAAGCATCCTTTCCAGATGTATCACAGCTTGCTATGGCTCCTGCCTTGACCAAGGCTGTAAGGACCTACAAAGGGTTGTGGACATAGCCCAGCTCAGCACGCAAACCAGCCTCTCATCCAATGACTCTGTCTACACTTCCCGCTGCCTCAGAAGAGCAGCCAGCATAATCAGGACCCCATGCACCCAGACATACTCCCTTCCATCTTCTTCCATTGGGAAAAAGATACAAAAGTCTGAAAACACCTAACAACCGACTCAAGAACAGCTTCTTCCTTGCTGCCATCAGACTTTTGAATGGACCTACCACAAATTAAATTGATCTTTTTGTCTACCCTAGCTATGATTGTAACACTATATTTTGCACCCCCTCCTTTTTTTCCTCCCTCTGTGCTCTATGAACAGTATGCTTTGTCTGTATAGTGCAAGAAATAACACTTTTCACCATATCCCAATACATGTGACAATAATAAATCAAATCAAATCATTGGCTGGATATGTCCAGTAATCATGAAAGGCGCTAGATAAATGCAAGATTTTCTTAAAATTATAGAATCCAACAGTGCAGAAGAAGGCCATTCGGCCCATTGAGTCTGCTCCCAGGCCCTATCACCCCATGCATTTAGCCTAGCTAGTCCCTTGACACTAAGGGCAATTTAACATGGCCAATCCACATATCTTTGGACTGTGGAAGGAAACTGGAGCACCCGGAGGAAACCTACGCAGACATGGGGGAAATGTGCAAACTCCACACAGACAGTGACCCAAGCTGGGAGTCAAACCTGGGTCCCTGGTACTGTGAGGCAGCAATGCTAACCACCGTGCCACCCCTTGCTTGTTTCCTCTTTGGTGTTTAAATAGAAGGGAGGATTAGCAGGGTACATACATGAGGTTACAGGGTTAGGGCCTGGGTGGGGTTGTAGTCAGTGCAGGTTTGATGTGCCAAATGGCCTCTTTCCGTAGGGAATCTATGATTCTAAGAACTCAGTGGACAATTTTCTCACTTCTGGGATGTAAAATTGTGGATTTCTGATTCCACGCCAGAGACCTGAACACCAAATTGCGTGTTCTTGGTACAGAAAGCAGCCATGTAGAACACCAAGCTCGCAGATTTGCTCCACAGTCTCAGAGATGAGTTAACACAAATTCTAGGCAGACAAATATCTAACAGAAAGCCAAAAACATGGAGCAGATTAAAGCATCACAGCATCCGGCTAGCTCTTTACCCCTGGATATGTTTTAAAATTCACTCTCTTGATATGGACATCGTTAGCAAGGGTGACATTTACTGAGGTGAGTCATTGTGGTCTGCATGGTTATACTGACTTACAAATAATTATAAACACTAAAGAATTGGCCGTTCAGCCCAACTGGTCTGTGCTGGTATTTATGTTCTACATGGGAAAGGGCATGTACCCTTTGGGAGTGTCAGGCACCTTTTATGATGGCTAAAAGTGAACACAATCATGAACTTATTATGCTCAAATTCATTGGAACTGTTATGGAACCGTCAAAAACTGCCAAGCTGCCAAAGAACTGTCAAGTTGTCACAGTCCTGTTCAACTGTCAGGTTAGTAGGAGGGAAAATAAAGAAGCCACATTTTCTCTTTATTTCAGGGCTTCCTTCTATCTTTCTCCACCTATCGCTATAAGAACATAAGGACATTCCCTCATTATGTTACCTGGTCTCTACTTAAATGCACCCATGTTATTCAATCCTCATGCTTATACGAACTATCAGTTCTGGTACCTTTTTTTAGCTAAGAACATAAGAGCAAAAGAACATAAGAACTAGGAGCAGGAGTAGGCCAGCTGGCCCCCGAGCCTGCTCCGCTATTCAATAAGGTCATAACTGACCTTTTATGTACCTTGTCTAATCAGGACTGTGCAAAAACTAAGGATTGAATCTTCTGCCCTCTTCCATGGTGAGTTTGGTAATGGTGCTGCGGGCAAGAGGGGGCACTTAATCATGCAGGGGTGGCAGTGGGCGAGTTGCCTTCCTGCTTCTACCCCAGTTAAGTCCATGGTGGAAAGACCCACTTGAGGGACACTAATTCAGTGTCATTGGGAGGCTTGCCATTGAGGAGTATGACAAGCAAACCTGTGCACTAATGTCCTATAGGGAAGGAAATTTGTCATCCTTAACTGATCTTGCCTACGTGTGACCCCAGCAACGGGCCATAAATGCTGGCCCAGCTAGCAATGCCTTATTGTTATTAACAAATATAAAAAACCCATGGTGTGGCGTGGCTGAAATTCACAGAGAATGGTCAGCAGAGCTTTGTAAGAGCCAAGTCTGAAAAAAGGCAGAAGATGGGACAACTAGATGTTTTTGTGATGGAGATATATAGGTTCCGAACCTCAGCTGAGGGCCCAATAGGAGATTGTAAACTATGTGTTTCAGACTGGGACAGTGGCCAGCGAGAGGGATAGAATTGAAAGGAATGGAGCTTGTGGCAGGGCCCAAAGAAAATGACTTTTCATTGCTTAATTAGAGGAAATCAGTTCACCCAATACTGGATATCAGAAAAGGAGTGCAACAAGTCAGAGAAAATAGAGGAGACCCAGAAGGAGGAAATTATAAGGCGTTTCACACATTGTTACATTACATTTGGAACTCCTATTTTCCCAGAAATTTGTGGCTTCTTTATTTCTCCTACTCAGCTGTGGATCAGATTATTCTTTGACAGTCTTTGACAACTGGACAGTTCTTTGACAGTATGACATTTTTTGACAGTTCCATGACAGATCCAATGAGCTTGTGCATAGAAGATTCATAATGATGTTCACTTTTAACAACCACGAAAGGCACCTTACCACTTTCAAATGGTACCTCACCAATACGAAAGGTACCCATATCTACATCCTGGCTATCCAAATAAATCTACCAAGTTCAGATCTCCGCTTAACTGGTATAAATGCAGACTCTGGGCTTCACGCTCCTGGTCTTCCTAAATTCCACTCATTGGAGACGGCTGGTGATTTCGAGTGCATCTGCCTCCGTAAAATGCGTACGCACAAACTCTGGCCCAACGCTACTCGCACCCCGCGAAACAGAACATTCATTTCGGGGCTAGGAGTAATCAGTCATTTTTGGCATTTTACCAACACAGGCGAACCTCTTCATTTTGTGGAAAATTGGGCCAGATAGAACCTAGAACATAGAACATTACAGCGCAGTACAGGCCCTTCGGCCCTCGATGTTGCGCCGACCAGTGGAACCAATCTAATGACCCTCTAACCTAAACTATTCCAATGTTATTTTTTTAAGAGGCCCTAGTCTCTCCCTTGTTAGTCGTTTGCCCATAGTCATGGAGGTTTACAGCATGAAAACAGGCCCTTCGGCTCAACTTGTCTATGCCACTTTTTTTTTAAAATCACTAAGCTAGCCCCAATTGCCCACATTTAGCCTATATCCCTCTACACCCATCTTACCCATGTGACTGTCTAAACGCCTTTTAAAATGAAAATTGTACCCACCTCTACGACCAGGCAGCTCATCCAGACACTCACCACCTTCTGTGAAAAAATGCCCCTCTGGATCCTTTTATATCTCCCCCCTCTCACCTTAAACCTATGCCCTCTAGTTTCATAGAATCCTACAGTGCAGAAAGAGGCGCTTCGGCCCATCAAGTCTGCGCCAACCACAATCCCACCAGTGTTAACTGCCAGTTAACACTGTGTTAAACACAGTGTTAAACGCCAGAGTTAAAGTTTCAGATTGAAAGCCTTTCCTCACAACACATGTTCATGAAATCTTAAGATCATAAGAAACAGGAGCAGGAGTATGCCATCCAACCCACAGCTGATCTGATTGTGACCTCAATTCCACTTTGCTGCCTGCCAGCAAAACCCTCAACGCCCTTGTAGATCAAAAATCAGTCTCGTTCAGCCTTGAATATTTTTTGATTTTGATTTGATTTGACTTATTGGCGTACAGTGAGAAGTATTGTTTCTTGCACACTATGCAGACAAAACATAACGTTTGCAGAGGGGGAAAGGAGACTGTGCAGAATGTAGTATTACGGTTATAGCTTGGGTGTAGAAAAAGATCAACATCATGCAAGGTAAGACCATTCAAAAGTCTGACAGCAGCAGGAAAGAAGCTGTTCTTGAGTCAGTCAGTACGTGACCCCAGACCTTTGTATCTTTTTGCTGACAGAAGAAGGTGGAAGAGAGAATGTCTGGAGTGCTTGGGGTCCATTACTAAAGATGAGTTTGCGGAGTACTTGGAAGTGCATGATAAAGTAGGACTGAGTCAGCACGGCTTTGTCAAGGGGAGGTCATGTTTGACAAATCTGTTAGAGTTCTTTGAGGAGGTAACAAGGAAGTTAGATAAAGGAGAGCCAGTGGATATGATTTACTTAGATTTCCAGAAGGCCTTTGACAAGTTGTTGCATAGGAAATTGTTAAATAAGTGCCCATGGTGTTAAGGGTAAGATCCTGGCATGGATAGAGGACTGGTTGACTGGCAGGAGGCAGAGAGTAGGGATAAAGGGGTCTTTCTCAGAATGGCAGCTGGTGATAATGGTGTGCCTCAGGGTCGCTGCTGGGACTACAACTTTTCACAATATATATTAACAATTTGGAAGAAGGAACTGAAGACACTGTTGCTAAGTTTGCAGATGATACAAAGATATATAGAGGGACAGGTAATACTGAGGAAGCAGAGGGGCTGCAGAAGGACTTGGACAGGTTAGGAGAGCGCGCAAAGAAATGGCAATGTAGAAAAGTCTGAGAATATGCACTTTGGAAGGAGGAACAAAGGCATAGACTATTTTCTAAATGGAAAAATGCTTAGGAAATCAGAAACACAAAGGAACTTGGGAGTCATTGTTCAAGATTCTCTTAAGATTAACGTGCAGATTCAGTCAGCAGTTAGGAAGGCAAATGTAATGTTAGCATTCATTTTGAGAGGGCTAGATTTCAAGAGCAGGGATGTATTTCTGAGGCTGTATAAGGCCTTGGTCAAACCCCATTTGGAGTATTGTGAGCAGTTGTGGGCCCCATACCTAAGGAAGGATGTGCTGGCCTTGGAAAGGGTCCAGAATGATCCTGGAATGAAGAGCTTGTCATATGAGGAACGGTTGAGGACTCTGAGTCTGTACTCCTTGGAGTTTAGAAGGAAGAGGGGGGATTTTACTGAAACTTACAGGATACTGTGAGGCCTGGATAGAGTGGATATGGCAGGATGTTTCCACTAGTAAGGAAAATTAGGACCGGGGGGTACAACCTCAGGCTAAAGGGACGATCATTTAAAACAGAGATGAGGAGGAATTTCTTCAGCTAGAGTTGTGAATCTATGGAAATCTTTGCCGCAGAAGGCTATGGAGGCCAGGTCATTGAGTTTCTTTAAGACAGAGATAGATAGGTTCTTGATTAATAAGGGGGTCAGGAGTTGTGTGGAAAAGGCAGAAGAATGGGGATGAGAAAAAAATCAGCCATAATTAAATGGTGGAGCAGACTCGATGGGCCGAGTGGCCTAATTCTGCTCCTATATTTAATGGTCTTATGATCCTTAATTATGCTGGCTGCTTTGCCGAGGCAGCGGGAAGTGTAGACAAAGTCAATGGATGGGAGACTGGTCTATGTAACGGATTGAGCTACGTTTGCGACCTTTTGTAGTTCCTTACGGTCTTGGGCAGAGCAGGAGCCATACCAAGCTGTCATACAACCAGAAAAAATGCTTTCTATGGTGCATCTATAAAAGTTGCTTATATGCCAAATTTCATCTGGCTTCTGAGAAAGTAGAGGTGTTGGTAAGCTATCTTAACTATAGTGTCGGCATGGGGGGAACCAAGACAGGTTGTTGGTGATCTGGACACCTAAAAATCTGAAGCTCTCAACCCCTTCCACTTTGTCCCTGTTGCTGTAAACAGGGGCATGTTCTCCCTTATGCTTCCTGAAGTCAGTGACTACATTGATGAATACATTGACGGACTGAGCCTCTCTCTGGAAGAGAATTCCAAAACCTAATAACCCGCTGAGAGAAAAAAATTCCTCATCTCTCCTTCATATAGCATACCCCTTATTATTAAACTATGTGCCCTGAAGGACTTTGGGGACGAAAGAGAGATTGGAGATGGGAAGGTCAGAGAAACGTTATCAAGGTCAGAGAAGACAAGGATGTTTTCTTTGAGAAGAGCGATAATGATGACAGATTTGAAAGGGATGGGTGCCTGATATAATTTACAATAACTGCTAATGTGGGCCAGGAAGACAAATTGGGTGGCTAGTAATTGAACGCTATGTCTTAGTTTCTCATCAGTGAAAAGAGCTAAACATTCAAACAGTTCCTTCAAGGCACCCTGAAGTGAAATTGCAGGTTAGATTTCATTCTGACATTTCAAATACAGAGGCAAGGCACTCTGTACAACGTCAAACTCACAGTACAATCTCACCAACATTTGATTTGATTTACTATTGTCACATGCATTGGGCTACAGTGAAAAATATTGCTTTTTGCGCGCTATACAGACAAAGCATACTGTTCATAGGGGAGAAGGAAAAGAGAGGGTGCAGAATATAGTATTACAGTCATAGCTAGGGTCTAGAAAAAGATCAAGGTAGGTCCATTCAAAAGTCTGATGGCAGAAGCTGCTCATGAGTCCTCTTCTGACACTGAATCTATGTTATCCCCGACTTTGTATGTTCAATGTTGTATTGCACACAGTGAGTGAAAATTAAATTATGGAAATAAATCAGATATATTAACCTGAGCAAACGGTGGAAGGGAAGAGAGATAGCGTGTATGCATGTAAAAAATAGCTTTTATATTCAATAAGAGGGCTTCATTGCCAGTCACAGTCTCTGCGTATATTTGTGCAATTCAATAAGTGGGTCTTAAACTGTCAGATTACAGAGAAAGTGAGCAACGCCAGTTGCTGCCACATTCCCTCAAATATCCAGTGTTACACACTGCCTCTGTGGATTGGGGTGAACCAATTAATGAACATCTCTGGATTACAGCTCTGAAATGAATATTTCTCATCAGTATTTACTGATAAGAAAGGCATGGATGTTAAGGAACTTGGGGAAATAGTGATGCCTCGAGGAGTGTATATATTACAGAGAAGGAGGTGCAGGAACTCCTAAAGGTCGATAGATCCCCAGGACCTGATGAAGGGTATCCCGGGACATTGTGGGAGGCTAGGGAGGAAATTGCGGGTCCCCTAGCAGAGATATTTGAATCATCGATAGTCACAGGTGAGGTGCCTGAAGACTGGGGGGTGGCAAATGTTTGCCTTTGTTTAAAAAGGGTTGCAGGGAAAAGTCTGGGAACGACAGGCCAGTGAGCCTAACGTCTGCAGTGGCTAAGTTGTTAGAAGTAATTCTGAGAGATAGGGTCTGCAGGCATTTATAGAGGCAAGGACTGATTAGGGACAGCTAGCATGGCTTTATGAGTGGAAAATCATTCTCACAATTTGAACATAACAGTACAGCACAGCACAGGCCCTCTGGCTCTCATTGTTGTGCTGAGCTATGCCCTAACCCAAGATCAAGCTATCCCACTCTCTATCATTCTTGAGTGCTCCATGTGCCCATCCAATAACCACTTGAAAGTTCCTAAAGTGTCCGACTCCATTATCACAGCAGGAAGTGCACCCCAACCACTCTCTGAGTAAAGAATCTACCTCGGACATCCCTCCTGTATATCCCACCATGATCCTTATAGCTGTACCCCCTAGTAACAGCTACATCCGCCTGAGGAAAGAGTCTATGAATGCCCACTCTATCTATCCCCCTCATCATCTTATAAATTTCTATTAAGTCATCTCTCATCCTCTTCTGCTCTAAAGAGAAAATCCCTTCCTCCCTCAACCTTTCCTCATAAGACCTACCCTCCAAACCAGGCAACATCCTGGTAAATCTCCTCTGCACTCTCTCCAATGCTTCCACAACCTTCTTATAGTGAGGTGACCAAAACTGCACACAATATTCCAAATGTGGCCTCACCAAGGTCCTGTATAGTTGCAGCATAACCCCAGGACTCTTAAACTCAAATCCCCGTTAACAAACGTTAACACACTATAGGCCTTCTTCACGGCTCTATCCACTTGAGTGACAACCTTCAGAGATCTGTGTATATGAACCACAAGATCTGTTTCTCCACATTCCCAGAACCCTGCTTTGATTGAGTTTTTTGAAGGGGTAACCAAGAAGGTAGATGAGGGCAGTGCAATCAACATTGTCCATATGGACTTTAGCAAGACCTTTGACAAGGTACCACATGGCAGGTTGTTGCGTAAGGTTAAATCTCACGAGATCCAGGCTGAGGTAGCTAAATGGATTAAAAAATTAGTGCGATGACAGAAGACAGAGGGTGGTTATAGAGGGTTGTTTTTCAAACTGAAGGCCTGTGACCAGCGATGTGTCTCAGGGATCAGGGCTGGGCCCACTGTTATTTGTCATTTACATTAATGATTTGGATGAGAACTTAATAGGCATGGTTAGTAAGTTTGCAGATGACACTAAGATTGGTGGCGAATTGGACAGTGAAGAAAGTTATCTATGTTATTGTCATATGCATTAAGATACAGCGAAAAGTATTGCTTCTTGTGCACTATACAGACAAAGCATACCTTTCATAGAGAAGGAAAAGCGAGAGTGCGGAATGTAGTGTTAAAGTCATAGCTAGAGTGAAGAGAAAGATCAACTTAATGCGAGGTAGGTCCATTCAAAAGTCTGATGGCAGCAGGGAAGAAGTTGTTTTTGAGTCAGTTGGTATGTGACTCCAGACTTCTGTATCCTTTTCCCAATGGAACAAGGTGGAAGAGAGTATGTCCGGGGTGTGTGAGGTCCTTGATTATGCTGGCTGCTTTTCTGATGCAGTGGGGAGTGTAGACAGTTGGATGGGAGGCTGGTTGCAGTGATGGATTGAGCTTCATTCATGATCTTTTGTAGTTTCTTGCGGTATTGGACAGAGCAGGAGCCATACCAAGTTGTGATATAACCAGAAAGAATGCTTTCTATGGTGCATCTGTAGAAGTTGATGAGAGTCATAGTGGATATGCCAAATTTCCTAAGTCTCCTGAGAAAGTAGAGACACTAGTGGGCTTTCTTAACTATAGTGTCGGCCTTGGGGGACCAGGACCATTGGTTGGTGATCTGGACACCTAAAAACTTAAAGTTCTCACCCATTTCTACTTTGTCCCCTTGCAATCTTTGTCCATTGCAATCTAAGATTGCAATGGGATATTCATCAATTGGGCCAGTGGGCTGATAAATGGCAGATGAAGTTTAATTTAGATAAATGCGAGGTGATGCGTTTTGGGAGATCGAACAAGGGCAGGACTTACTTAGTTAATTGTAGGGCACTGGGGAGAGTAATAGAACAAAGAGATCTAGGGGTACAGATTCATAGCTCCTTGAAACTGTGGACAGGGTGGTAAAGAAGGCATTCGGCATGCTTGGTTTCATTGGTCAGAATACAGGAGTTGGAGTGTCTTGTTGAAGTTGTACAAAACATTGATAAGGCCACACCTGGAATACTGTGGACAGTTCTGGTCACCTATTATATGAAAGATATTATTAAACCAAGAAGAGTGCAGAAAAGATTTTCTAGAATGGACTGGGACTTTATGATTTGAGTTATAAGGAGAGGCTGGATAGAACTGAGACCTTTTTTCTCTGGGGTGTAGGAGGCCGAGGGGTGATCTTGTAGAGGTCTATAAAATAATGAGGGCATCTCTTCTCTAAGGTAGGGGAGCCTAAAACTAGAGGGCATAGGTTTAAGATCAGAGATACGAAAGGGTCCAGAGGTGCAAATTTTCACACAGAGGATGTTGAGTGTCTGGAACGAGCTGCCAGAGGTAGTAGTAGAGGCGGATTCAATTTTGTCTTTTAAAAAGCATCTTTTGTGGGTGAGATTGGTATAAAGGCATATGGGACAAATGCGAGCAATTGGGAATATCTTAATGGTAAAAACTGGTCAGCATGGTCAAGTTGGGCCAAAGGGCCTGTTTTCGTGCTGTAAACCTCTATGACTCTAAGAGCTCTTGCATTTGAGATTAGATAGGCTGATGGAAGTCTCTGGGTTAAGAATGAACCATCCGGTGTATCTGTACAGTCTGAGGTACCTCCTGTGCAGACTGGTCAGTCAGGAGTTTTGCTCCATTTTGGAAGGGGGCATTTTGCTCCAGCATCCTGGTTTGGGACTGGCAGACCTTCTTTATTAATGTCCGCCACCCAGAGCTTAACGCGCTGGGTGGGGTTTTCCAACCACTCCCAGTGGCGGGATCTCCCGCTATCGTCACGGTGGATTCCTTGAATCATAGAATCAGATGGCACAGAAGAGGTCCTTCAGCCCATCGATTTTGCACCGAAATTGGACCCACAATCCAAAGATGTGTGGGTTAGGTTGATTGACCATTCTAAAATTACCCCTTAGTGTCCTGAGATGTGTAGGTTAGAGAGGTTAGCGGCTAAATATGTAGGAGTAAGAAGCTAGGGCCTGGGTGGAAATGTGGTCGGTGCAGACTTGATGGGCCAAATGGCCTCTTTCTTCACTATAGGGTTTCTATGATTCTATGAAACATTAGAAACACCCGAACTCCCACCTAATCCCATCTGCTAGCACTTGGCCCATAGCCCTGAATGTTTTCAATGCTCATCCAGGTACTTAAAGGATGTGAGACAACCCACCTCTACCACCCTCCCAGATAGCGCTTTCCAGACTGTCACCACCTTCTGGGTAAAAAAGATTTTCCTCACATCCGCCCAAAACCTTCTACCCCTCAGCTTGAACCTTTGTCTTCTCGTGATTGACCCTTCAACTAAGAGCTCCTTATCCACACTGCCAAGGCCCCTCATAAACCTGTACACCTTGATCAAGTCACCCCTCAGTGTTCTCCTTGGCAGTGGAGGGTGCGAACAATAGGAAACCCTTTGATAGCAGCAGATTGGAGTATACTACCATCAGTATCATAGAAACCCTACAGTGCAGAAGAAGGCCATTCGGCCCAACGAGTCTACACTGACAACAGCCCACCTTGGCCTTACCCCCACCACCCCACACATTTACCCCACTAATCCCTCTAACCTATACACCTCAGGGCATTAAGGGGCAATTTAGCAGGGCCAATCAACCTAACCCGCATATCTTTGCAGTGTGGGAGGAACCTGGAGTACCCGGAGGAAACCCACGCAGACACAGGGAGAATGTGCAAACTCCACACAGACAGTGACCCAAGCGGGAATTGAACCTAGGTCTTTGGAGGTGTGAGGCAGCAGTGCTCACCACTGTGTCACCCGCCCTACAGTGTAGAGTAACTGGTGTGCTGACTCTACCACTGCAGCACACGTCCCCAGATGAGTTGCATTTTTGCTGCTAACTTGGAAGTCACGCCAGGATAAGTCTTTTTTATTGATGACAAACTAGGATGCAAGAGTTCATTTTCCAACCGACTGCGTGACTGCGCCTACCATGTAACATGATTTATCAAATGTCTTCCACTTTTGTCACCCCTATTACAATGTCTAATGATATTAGTTACTGAGCCTTGATGTGTATTTTCAGCATCAGCTCTGTAACATTGCAATTGCTCTTAAAACAAAAAGAGAGGCCCTTCAGCCCATCATGTCTCTTCCAGCTCTTTCAAACAGATATCCAATTAGTCCCACTCCCCAGATCTTTCAATTTGATTTGATTTGCTTTGATTTATTGTTGTCACATGTATGAGTATACAATGAGAGATATTGTCTTTTCCCCACTGCACAGTTTATTTTCAATTTCCTTTCGAAGGTTGCAATTGAATTTTCTTCCATCTTCCTTTCAGGCAGCACATATCAGAACACACATTATAGTTCAGAAAGCCCACCAACGCCTGTACTTTCTCAAAAGGCTAAAGAAATACAGCATTTCTACTACGACTTTCACCAGTTTACAAAGCATCCTATCCAGATGTATCTCATCTTGGTATGGCTCCTGCTCTGTCCAAGACCGTAAGAAACTATATAGAATTGTGAATGAAACCCAGTCCATCACTCAGTCTCCCAATCATTGACTCCATCTACACTTCCTGTTGCTTCAGAAAAGCAGTCAGCATAATCAAGGGTCCCACGCATCCCAGACTTTCTTCCATCAGGGAAAAGAATACAGAAGTCTGAGGACACACAACAACCTACTCAAGGACAGCTATCAGACTCCGTCCTGGAAGTGCTTCATGGGTTAGTGTAGAGGGAGTTTTACTCTCGATCTAACCCCATGCTATATTTGTCCTAGGAGTGTTTGATGGGGACAGTGTAGACTGAGCTTTACTCTATATCTAACCCTGTGCTGTACCTGTCCTGGGAGTGTTTGATGGGACAGTGGAGAGGGAGCTTTACTCTGTATTTAACCGTGTGCTGTACCTGTCCTGGGAGTGTTTGATGGAACAGTGTACATAAGAACATAAGAAATAAGAGCAGGAGTAGGCCATCTAGCCCTTCAAGCCTGCCCCACCATTCAATAAGATCATGGCTGATCTGAAGTGGATCAGTTCCACTTTCCCGCTTTCTCCCCATAACCCTTAATTCCCCTGTCTATCAGAAACCTATCTACCCATGACTTAAATATATTTAGCGAGGTAGCCTCCACCACTTCAACGGGCAGAGAATTCCAGAGATTCACCACCCTTTGAGTGAACAAGTTCCTCCTCAACTCCGATCTAAACTGCCCCCCCCCCTTATCTTGAGGCTGTGCCCTCTAGTCCTGCTATCCTTTCTAAGCGGGAAGAATCTCTCTACCTCTACCCTATCCATCCCCTTCATTATCTTATACGTCTCTATAAGATCCCCTCTCACCCTTCTAAACTCCAACGAGTACAGACCCAGTCTATTCAATCTCTCTTCATAGTCCAACCCCCTCATCTCCGGTATCAGCCTAGTTAACCTTCTCTGCACTCCCTCCAAGGCCAATATATCCTTCTGCAAGTGCGGCAACCAAAACTGCACACAGTACTCCAGCTGCGGCCTCACCAGTGCCCCGTACAGTTGCAGCCAGACCTCCCCACTTTTATATTCTATCCCCCTCGCTGTAAAGGCCAGCATTCCATTTGCCTTCTTGATCACCTGCTGCACCTGCAGACTAGGTTTTTGCAACTCGTGCACAAGGACCCCCAGGTCCCTCTGCACCATAGCATGCTGCAGCTTTTCGCCTTTTAAATAATAATCCCTCCTACTATTATTTCTACCAAAGTGGATAACCTCACACTTACTAACATTGTACCCCATCTGCCAGGTCCTCGCCCACTCGCTCAGCCTATCCAGCTCTCTCTGCAGACTTTCCACATCCTCTACGCAATTTGCTTTTCCACTCATCATCGTGTCATCAGCAAATTTTGTCACCCTACACTCAGCCCCCTCCTCCAAATCTTCTTTTTAAATGGTAAAAAGTTGAGGCCCCAGCACCGATCCCTGCAGCACTCCACTAGCCACCAACTTCTAACCAGAATAGCACCCATTGATTCCAACTCTCTGCTTCCTATTAGACAGCTAATCCTCTATCCATGCTAACACCTTACCCTCAACTCTGTGCACCCTAACCTTCTGTGAGGCACCTTATCAAATGCCTTTTGGAAATCTAAAAACACCACATCCACCGGTTCCCCTCTGTCTACTGCAGAATAGAGGGAGCTTTGCTCTATATCTAACCCTATGCTGTACCTGTCCTGGGAGTGTTTGATGGGGACAGTGTAGAGGGAGCTTTACTCTGTATCTAACCCCGTGCTGTACCTGTCCTGGGAGTGTTTGATGGGGACAGTGTAGAGGGAGCTTTACTCTATATCTAACCCTATGCTGTCCCTGTCCTGGCAGTGTTTGATGGGGACAGTGTAGAGGGAGCTTTGCTCTGTATCTAACCCCATGCTGTCCCTGTCCTGGGAGTGTTTGATGGGGGACAGTGTAGAGGGAGCTTTACTCTGTATCTAACCCCGTGCTGTACCTGTCCTGGGAGTGTTTGATGAGGACAGTGTAGAGGGAGCTTTACTCTGTATCTAACCCCATGCTGTACCTGTCCTGGGAGTGTTTGATGGGGACAGTGTAGAGGGAGCTTTATTCTATATCTAACCCTGTGCTGTCCCTGTCCTGGGAGTGTTTGATGGGGACTGTGTAGAGGGAGCTTTACTCTGTATCTAACCCCATGCTGTCCCTGTCCTGGGAGTGTTTGATGGGGACAGTGTAGAGGGAGCTTTACTCTGTATCCAACCCTGTGCTGTCCCTGTCCTGGGAGTGTTTGATGGGGACAGTGTAGAGGGAGCTTTACTCTGTATCTAACCCCGTGCTGTCCCTGTCCTGGGAGTGTTTGATGGGGACAGTGTAGAGGGAGCTTTACTCTGTATCTAACCCCGTGCTGTACCTGTCCTGGCAGGGTTTGATGGGGACAGTGTAGAGGGAGCTTTACTCTGTATCTAACTCTGTGCTGTATCTGTCCTGGGAGTGTTTGATGGGGACAGTGTAGAGGGAGCTTTACTCTGTATCTAACTCTGTGCTGTATCTGTCCTGGGAGTGTTTGATGGGGACAGTGTAGAGGGAGCTTTACTCTGTATCTAACCCCGTGCTGTACCTGTCCTGGGAGTGTTTGATGGGGACAGTGTAGAGGGAGCTTTACTCTGTATCTAACCCCGTGCTGTACCTGTCCTGGCAGGGTTTGATGGGGACAGTGTAGAGGGAGCTTTACTCTGTATCTAACTCTGTGCTGTATCTGTCCTGGGAGTGTTTGATGGGGACAGTGTAGAGGGAGCTTTACTCTGTATCTGACCCCGAGCTGTACCTGTCCTGGGAGTGTTTGATGGAGACAGTGTAGAGGGAGCTTTACTCTGTATCTAACTCTGTGCTGTATCTGTCCTGTCCTTCCATTTTTTTCTCTTTCCTTATTTAGCGCAAAATTTACAAAAAGAGTTAAGGCGAAACAGGAATGCAGTGTGAGTAAAACAACAGCAAGAGTTCGTTGTTTTGTTGGATACTACAGTTGCTATTAGCAACTCCTTCATATTTCTTCACTGACTCACAGGATGCAATTGCCCTGAGGTAGATGTTAAGGTAGATTTTCCTTTACACAGAGAACATTGATCTCTTGGTTTAATCACTGGTATTTCACAATTGGGTGGCATTTTATGAATGGACTTGAGGAAATTGAATAAAAATCTTCCATAAAGTGTATTTACAATATCATTTTCAGGATTTAATGCAATCACTTCCTTCCTATAGTGTGGTGACCAGAATTGCACACAGTATCTAGCTGTGACCTCAAGAGTCTTTCATACATATCTGTCATAACCTCTTTACTCTTATATTCTATGCCTCATAAAGGCAAATATCCCATCTGCCTTCTTAACCACCACATCTACCTATCCTGCTGCGTTTAGGGATCCATGGACATGCACCCCTAGGTCCCCGTGGTCCTCTGTACTTCTTAACATCCTAATTTCATTGGGTATTTCCTTTGTCAGTCCTCCCGAAATGCATCACCTCACACTTTTCAGGATTGAATTCCATTTGCCACTGTTCTGCCCACCTCATCAGCCTCATTTATATCATCCTGTAATCTGAGGCTTTGCTCTTCACTATTTACCACACTACCAATTTTCATGTCATCTGCAAACTTACTGAGCATACCTCACACATTCACATCTAAATCATTAATGTACACTATAAAATTCAAGGTACCAATTCCTGCATTACACCACTGGACATAGGTTTCCAGTCACAAAAACAACCTTTGACTAACACCCTCTGCCTCCTGCCACCAGGCCAATTTTGGATCCAATTTGCCAATTGATTCTGGATCCCAAAGGGTTCCCTTTTTTGATCAGCCTCCCATGTGGAACCTTGTCATAAGCCTTCCTGAAGTCCCGGTGGACCACATCAACTGCACTGCCCTCATCTACAGACTGGGTCACCACCTCAAAAAATTCAATCAAATTTATTAGGCCTGCTCTCCCCCTGACACAACCATGCTAACTCTCCTTGATTAATCCTTACCTCTCCAAGTGGGGATTAATTCTGTCCCTCAGAAATTTTCCAATAATTTCCCTCTCACTGATGTTAGACTCACTAGCCTGTGATTACCTGGTTTATCCCCTCTTGAATAATAGTCCCACATTAACTTTCCTTCAGTCCTCTGGCACCCCTCCTGTGGCCAGAGAAGATTTGAAAATTTATGTCAGAGCCTCCTTGCAATCTCCTCCTCTGCCTCACTGCGCAACCTGGGATGCATCTCATCTGGGCCTGGTGAATTACCCACTTTTAAACCAGCTAAAACTGCTAATGTCTCCTCCTTCCCAGTGCTTAAATTATATCACAGTTTCCCCTCCCTGTATTTTAAATTTACATCATCCTTCCGCATGGTGAACACAGCTGCAAAAAACTCACTGTTTTAAATAAGGATCAGAGCCTCGGGACGTTCCTGGAAATCAACCGTTACATGTGTCGATGTTTTTCTCTTTTACTCCACAGGTGCGTCGGTCCACCTTGTTGTCTAACGAGGGGCATATACGCAGTGGGTCGTGCGTGGGCTGCTCTTGGATGTTTCGAGAGTAGCCTAGTACTTTGCGTTGTTTGTGTACGCTTAAACTGGACCAGCAGATGGGCACCACAACAGCTCAGTGACTATCACTGCTAGCTGTGCAGATACATGGATTTGGGCCAGTGTCTGTGGGAGTTTGCACGTTCTCCCCATGGTTGCGTGGGTTTCCTCCGGGTGCTCCGGTTTCCTCCCACACCCCAAAGATGTGCTCTTAGGCTGATTGGTGTAACAAATTGTCCCTAAATGATTCTCCCCTCAATCTGGTTTCCAATGTGGGTGCCATAAGCATAGACATGGGTCAAGGGTGGAAGGGGAAAAGTACATTGTTAAAATGGTGGCGTGGGCCCATTGGGCTGAAGGGCCTGTTTCCCATGCTGTGTTGTTCTTTGTTCTTTGTTCTGGTTCCACACACACATTGCCACTTTGGTCCCTAATGGGCCTTACTCCTTCCTTGGTTACCATCTTGCTCCTAATGTACTTATCAAACACCTTGGGATTTTCTTTTCCTTACAAAACACTTTGGGATTTGCCCATCAGCGTTTTATCATGTCCAGTCTTCGCTCTCCTATATTTATTTTAAGTTACTCCCCTCCTCGCACTTTCTATATCCCTCTTGGGTTTCCACTATTTTCATAGAATCATACAGCACAAAAGAGGCCCTTCAGCCCATCGGGTTGGCACCGGCACATTAGAAACACCTGAACTCCTACCTAATCCCATCTGCCAGCACTTGGCCCATAGCCCTGAGTGTTATGATGTGCCAAGTGCTCACCCAGATACTTTTTAAAGGATGTGAGGCCACCCACCTCCACCACCCTCCCAGGCAGTGCATTCCAGGTGGGTAAAAAAGGTTTTTCCTCTCTAAACTTCCTGCCTTTCACCTTGAACCTACATCCCCTTGTGACTGACCTTCAACTAAGGGGAACAGCTGCTCCTTATCCACTCTGTCCATGTCCCTCATAATCTTGTACACCTCGATCAGGTTGCCCCTCTGCTCCAGCAAAAGCAACCCAAGTCTACCCAACCTTGTTTCATAACTTAAATGTTCTAACCCAGGCAGAATCCTGGTGAACCTCCTCTGCACCCCCTCCAGTGCAATCACATCCTTCCAATAAAGTAAGAATGACCCATGTGGTACAAAATAAGGGGGGTTGCAGTTTAGGTTGGAGTTGAGGAGGAACTTCTCCACTCAAAGGGTGGTGAATCTCTGGAATTCTCTGCCCGTTGAAGTGGTGGAGGCTGCCTCGCTAAATATATTTAAGTCACCTAAATATAGGTAGATTGGTTTCTGATAGACAAGGGAATTAAGGGTTATGGGGAGAGGGCGGGAATGTGGAACTGAGACACGACAGATCAGCCATGATCTTATTGAATGGCGGGGCAGGCTCGAAGGGCTAGATGGCCTACTCCTGCTCCTATTTCTTACGTTCTTATGTCTCAATATGTGCCATGTGCTTCCATTAAAAGTAAGGAATCTCCCACTTGAGATGGAGATTGGAATGAATTATTTCTTTCCGAGGATCATTAGTCTGTGGAACTACCTTCCCCAGACAGCAGTGGAGACTGGTCCACTGAATATCTTTATGGCAGAAGTAAATAGATTGTTGCCCGACAAGGGAGGCAAAGACTATGGTAGGTGGGAGGAAACAAGCAGTTGAGGCCATAATCAGATCCACCTATCAAATAGTGGAGCAGGATCGAAGGGCTGAGTGGCCTAGTCATGCTCCTAATTTCTATGTTCATACGCATATAGAAACAGGCCATTCAGCTTTTTTTTACTCATTCATGGGACATGGGTGTCACTGGCTGGCCAGCATTTATTGCCCATCTCTAGTTGCCACAGGGCAGTCGAGAGTCAACCACATTGCTGTGGGTCTGGAGTCACATGTAGGCCAGACCAGGTAAGGACAACAAATTTCCTTCCCTAAAGGACATTAGTGAACCAGATTTTTTTTCCCCGACATTCAGCAATGGTTTCATGGTCATCAGTAGATTCTTAATTCCAGATAATTTTTATTGAATTCAAATCCCACCACCTGCCATGGTTGGGTCCTCTGAAAATTAGCTGAGCTTCTGGATTCATAGTCTCGTGATAATCCCACAAAGCCATCACCTCCCCTTCCCCATTGGTCTCAATTCTCTGCTCTTTTTTCCGTAAAGTTTTTTCAGTAAACAGTTCCTCCTCAAACCTGGATTCAATTTTCTTTTGAAAGTTAGAATCTCCTCCCTTCTGCCAATGGAAATAGTTTCTCCTCATTTATTCCAATGTTTGGTTCTCTATCAGAGGAAAAGAAATCTAGAAGTTTATTCTTTCGCCATTTATAAAAAAAAGGCTTTCTGCGGTACCAAAGAAGATGGCTGCCACAAGTCACATGACTGGAGGACTGGTCCTTTTTTCTGGCAGCTACCATCAGGGTTTATCAGCGCAAAAGAATTCCGTACCTAGTCTGTTGAATTTGATACCTCATTGTACAAACTCTAGGTGGGATTCTCCAAATTTGCCCATTATCGTACCACTGCCAGTGACAACAGAGAATGTGATGCTGAGCCAGAACTCCATTCACTGCAATGGCATCAGAGAATCCCAGCCATGAATGAGGAAATAAGTTTCCAGTGCCTTTGTAATGAATGAAAGCAGATTGCAGATGAACCAGCTCTCCAACTGATACAATCATAAAAGAGAGAGTTCAAAACTCATTATGCCGGAATAACCACCTCGACTTTCTCCTAAGGAAGAACAATGGAATTTTGGCCAGAAGAACAGAAACTGATTGTCAAGCTACAATTACGGCACAGTGGTACAGTGGTTGGCACTGCAGTCTCACAGTGCCAGGGACCCAGGTTCAATTCTGGCCTTGGGTCATTGTCTGTGTGGAGTTTGCACATTCTCCCCATGTCTGTGTGAATTTCCCTAGGAGCTCCAGTTTCCTCCCACAGTCCAAGGATGGGCAGGTAAGGTAGATTGGCCGTCATACATTGCCTCTTAGTATCCCAAGGTGTGTAAGTCAAGGAAGATTAGCAGGGTAAATACGTGGGATTAGGGGACAGGGTCTGTGTAAAGGTGCTCTGTCACAGAGTCAGTGTAGACTCAATGGGCCAAATGGCCTCCTTCTGCACTGTAGGGATTCTATGTTTTTTTGAATTAGCATTGATGTGACATGCCACATGACCTCTGGCCAAATCTCATCGCTACCTTCGTGTCTGTGAGGAGAACAAACCCAGCTTCTCCAATCTATCCACACAACTCATTCCTGGAACTATTTTTCTGAATCCTTTCTGCCCCTCTCGAAAGACTTCACATCCTCCTTAAAGGGTGCTGCTCAAAATTGGACAAAATAAACGCTTAGAAGCATGTCCTTGCTTTTGTTTGAAGACAAAGATTGCGAAAATTGTTTTTTTAGCAACCTTATTTGCTTGTCCTGTCGCTGAGTATATATACTGATATATCTTTCCATAAATAAGTCTGTTTTTACATCCACTGTAATATTTTACTATTCCGTGAGAAAGGCTTTACGTTTGACAGATCTACCCTGCCCTATTAAACCTGTCTCATGTTGCAAGTTACGGAGTGCCATTGCCAGGAGCTGTTAAGACTTGTACACTCGGACCTCTTTCATTCTGACTGACAACTTGTAGAAGCAAGCTGGCAGGAAAGGATATACTGTATGAAGGGAAAAGGGGAGAATAAAACAAAAAAAAACAAACCGAACAAGAAATTAGAGTAACACGTATCACTCCGCCAGCTTCCATCTTTGAGTAATGCCTTAATTCAAACATACAGACTGGAGGTGAAATCGAGAGGTGTGGCGACTGCCAATGATATCAAGACAGCATTTAATTGAGCGTGGCATCAAGGAACCCTGGCAAAATCGGAATCAATGGGAACCAGAGGGAAATACTCTCCACTGGTTGGAGTCATACTTGGCACAAAGGTGGCCAATCATCTCAGTGCCAGGACATCACTGCAGAAGTCCCTCAGGATCGTGTCCTAGGCCCAGCTACTTTCAGCTGCTTCATCAATGACCTTCCTTTCATCAAACTCCAAAAGATCGTGAATGTAGCCCAATTCATCATGCAAACCTGCCTCCCATCCAATGACTCTGTCTACACTTCCTGCTGCCTCGGCAAAGCAGCCAACATAATTAAGGATCCCACACACCCAGACATTCTCTCTTCCACCTCCTTCCATCGAGAAAAAGATACAAAAGCCTGAAGTCATGTACCAACCGACTCAAGAACAGCTTCTTCCCTGCTGCCATCAGACTTTTGAATGGACCTACTTTGCAGTAAGCTGACCTTTCTCCACACTCTAGCTATGACTCTAACACTCCATTCTGCACTCTCTCACTTTTGTTCTTTTGAACAATATGCTTTGTCTGTATAATGCGTATGAAACAATACTTTTTACTGTACACAAATATATGTGACAATAATAAATCAAATCAAATCAAATCAATGAATGCACAATGTTCAACACCTGAGGGTGGCACAGTGGCACAGTGGTTAGCACTGCTGCTTCACAGCACCAGAGACCCAGTTCAATTCCTAGCTCGGGTCACTGCCTGTGTGGAGTTTGCACGTTCTCCCCATGTCTGCATGGATTTCCTCAGGGTGCACTGGCTTTCTCCCACACTCCAAAGAATTGACCATGCTAAGTTATCCATTAGTGTCAGGGGATTGACAGGGTAAATATATGGGGTTATGGGGATAGAACCTGGTGGGATTGTCTTTGGTGTGGGCTTGATGGGCCAAACAGCATCCTTCTGCAATATAGGATTCTATGATTCATGACTCCTCAGATATTGAAGCAGTTCAGGTCCAAATGCAGTAAGACCCAGACAACATCCAGGCTAGGGTCTTATTGATAAGACCCTTATCAATGGTAAGTAATGTATCCAAGTAAGTGGTAAGTAATATTTGTGCCACACACAATCGTCTCTAACACGGGTGAACATCTCCTAAGCAAGTTCCCACAAGTCTCTCTCACTAAAGGTTTCTTATTCCCTGATTCCCTGGTTGGAATTTATTGTCTCTGATCTTTGGAAAGGCTCAGATTCAGGGGTTGTTGCTTTGTTGCTGAACAAATCCTGAGTACTGAGGTTTCACTCACAAATGTGATTGCAGCAACACCACTTTCACACTGATACTAAACACGGTTCAGCAATAGGGACCCTGGCCTGAACTCATTCCAAAGTGAGTCTCCTGTAATTCTCGCTCAGGCTAATTATTCATTCCAAACCAGATCCTACCAAAAGTTTAGTTTAAAGTTCATTTATTCGTGTCACAAATGAGACTTACATTAACAATGCAATGAAGTTACTGTGAAAATCCCCTAAAAACTTGGTGGGGGTGCGGGGGGGAGGTCTGGTCCAGAATCATTGACAATTGACATTAAGTTGATCTTTCTCTACATGTAGCTTGGATCGTAACACTACATTCTGCATTCTGTCCTTTCCTTCTCTATGAACGGTATGCTTTGCCCATAATGCATGGTAAACACACCTGAAATTCTGTTGTTACTGGTAACTTGGGGTATATGAAAAGTTAAGTAGACATGGATTTAAATTTTAAATTTACTCCACAGGTGAATAACAAGACAAGCCAAGATTGATGAGGATGTAAAGAGCAAGGGATTGTCCCGTAGGGTCAGGGGAGATTAGCAGGGAATATATGTGGGGTTACGTATATTCCTTGCTGATATATATGTGTAATGCAGGTAGGTGCCTAGAAAAAGTGTTCTCTCTAGCTGCAGTATCATGTACATAGGGGCTCCGATATTTTCTCACTTTAACATAGCTTAACTTCACCACCATTTGCTCAATCTCTCCACTCGAGCCTGGGTGGAATTGATGTCAGTGCAGGCTTGATGGGCCAAATGTCCTCCTTTTGCACTGTAGGGATTCTATGATTCGATGAATTGTGGTAAACGTTTGTGAGTCGCCTTTATTATCTGGAGTTATACAACATCAACGGTAACAATTTGCATTTATGTAGCAGCTTTAAGATCATTCAACATCCTGAGGTATTTTGCCGAAACATTATAAAATACAATTTCACACCAAGCCACATTAGGAGGTATTAGAGCAAGTGACCAAAAGCTTGATTATAGGGATAGCTTTTAAGGAGGATCTGATAGAATGCAAGTGAGGTGAAAGGGATTTCCAGAGCTTGGAGCCTAGGCAGCTGAAGGCACCATCAATAGTGATCTGATCTGATTTGATATGATTTATTATTGTCGCATGTATTAGTACACAGTGAAAAATGTTGGTCATGCTAATTTGGTGGTGGAGCAATTAAATTTGGGGATGTACAGAGGCCAGAATTAGAGAAACACAGAGCATTGCAGAGCTGGAGGAGATTGCAGACTTTGGGGAAGTGGTGGGTGGGTGGGGGAGTGGGGGGGGGGGGGGTGCAGTGATTGGGGGAGTTGAGGGTGGGAATGTGATCAAGACATGGTGGCATTTGTAAGACAAGAATAAGAATTTTATAACTGGGGTTTTGCTTAACTGGGAGCCAGTACAGATCAGTAAGCACAACAAAATTTGTGTGAACAGGATTTACTGATCTGATTTTCATTTGATTTGACTTATTATTGTCACACGTATTAACATACAGTGAAAAATATTGTTTCTTGTATGCTATATGGGCAAAGCATACCGTTCATAGAGAAGGAAAGGACAGAATGCAGAATGTAGGGTTACGATCCAAGCTATGTGTAGAGAAAGATCAACTTAATGCAAGGTAAATCCATTCAAAAATCTGACAGCAGCAGGGAAGGAACTGTTCCTGTGTTGGTTGCTATGTGACCTCAGACTTTTGTATGTTTTTCCCAATGAAAGAAGGTGGAAGAGAGAATGTCCAGGGTGCATGAGATCCTTAATTATGCTGGCTGCATTGCTGAGGCAGCGGGAAGAGTAGACAGAGTCAACGGATGGGAGGTTGGTTTGCTTGATGGATTGGGCTACATTCATGACCTTTTGTAGCTCCTTGCAGTCTGGGCAGAGTAGGAGCCCATACCAAGCTGTGATACAACCAGAAGGATTGCCTTCTATGGCACATCTGTAAAGATTGGTGAGAGTCATAGTTGACATGCCAAATTCCCTTAGTCTTCTGAGAAAGTAGAGGCATTGGTGGGCTTTCTTAACTATAGTGTCAGTGTGGGGTTATTGCGAGTTAGCAGAGGTTTGGTTGATTTCAAGTTTATGGAATATGGTTCAGCATTTGACCATTGCCAAGAAGATGATGGGTTTGGTGACGAGAGCTTATGGCGTGGATTAAGGAAAATGGCTTCAGTTTTTTTTCAATACTTAATTGAGGAAATTTCTGTCTATCCATTGTTGGATGCCGGACATGCAGTCTGAGAACTTGGAGGTTGTGGAGGGGTTGAGCCAATGGGATGAAGTTAAGCTGTGTTAAAGTGAGGAAATATCAGAGTTCCTGCATACTGCACCTGGAGAGAACAGTTTCTCTACATACATAGCTGTATTACACTTTTTTTTAATGCTTCCATGGGACGTGGGCACCACTCTTCGGGGCAGCATTTATTGCCCATCCCTAAATGCCCTCCACTTGAGAAGACATTTAAGGGTCAACCATATTGCTGTGGGTCTGGAGTCACAAGTAGGCCAGATCGGGTGAAGATGGCAGGTTTCTTTCCCTAAAGAAGTCTTTTTTTTTGCAACAATCATGATGGTTTGGTTTTATGGTCATCATTAGACTTTTAATTCCAGATTTTTATTGTATTCAGATTTCACCATCTGCGTGGTGGAATTGGAAGCCAGGTCCCCAGAGCATTACCCTAGGTCTCTGGATTACTAGTCCAATGGCAATACCACTACACACACACACACATATACACGCATATTTAAGTGTAAATATATGTGTATACTTAGGCATTTATGCACTTACACAGCGCTAAAATAATAGTTTCCCTTGTAAAATGTTCAATGGGGGTCTAATCATTGATAAAACGAATTCTAACCAACTTATTTTCCTGGTGAAATATTGATGGACGTCGTCTGTTTTTTAAACACGTCTCTGTGTACAGCTCAGATTTCACTATTCGGAGCCACCGGGTTCAAGAGCTTCATGACCTCCCCCAGTCTAATCTCAACTATCCAGTCAGTGAGGAAATTATAGCGTTCAAAATAAAACCGGGGGTATGGAAAGCATATGAATAAAGTGCACAGACTGGGAAAGAAAAGGTGGTGAACGGAGCTGGAGGTGGATTTTAGTGATGTTTTTGTTTTTGGAACGGAAACATTTGTAGACAAAGGAAGTAACGGCATGGTCTGTATGTGACTGTATACAAACCCACACAAAACCTCTGCGTGGATATAATATGCAATTTACTTGTTCCAATATGTACATCAGACGGACAAACTATTTCTTGCACAGTCAAACTAATCAATAATAACAATCTACTATAACGTAAGGAAGACAATTACTGAACTGTAATATTTATCTAGACTCTCTAATTGTTTTATATTTCATTATATTTCGTTTCCCGGTTGTGTGCGTGAGAAACCGGCTCCCTGGCTGTGTATGTACAGACTGGGCTGTCGGGAAAGCGGTGTTTTGTGCATTACTATGAACACCAGTGTTCTCTCCATCATCCATCACCAATCCTATCGGTTACATTTGTTTTTCAATGCGCTTAACTGTTTTTTTCTCTAATCTTGGTTGTGTTAAAAATACACATAACACTACTGATTATACAAAAGGGGGGCTGGTGAATTGGGGTTGGGGGGAGGGAGGGTGGTAGTAAGGCTCATGTGACCCAAGGCGGATTGCGGGATAAACCCCTGTCCCCCGTGTCAGGACAAGTCCTGCTACTAAGTGAAGATGTGACGGTAGCACAGTGGTTAGCACTGCTACTTCGTAGCGCCAGGGTCCTGGGATCGATTCCCAGCTTGGGTCACTGTCTGTTTGGAGTTTGCACATTCTCCTCGTGTCTACGTGGGTTTCCTCCCACAGTCCAAAGATGTGTGGGTTAGGTTGATTGGCTGTGCTAAGAAATTGCCCCTGAGTGTCCAGGGATGTGTAAGTTAGAGGGATTAGTGGGTGTAATATGGGCGTAGGGCCTGGGTGGGACTGTGTTTGGTGCAGCCTCCATGGGCCGAAGGGCCTCTTCCTGCACTGTAGGGTTCTATGATCGATATGAGGTGGGAGAGGGACAGAATGATGTGTCCTGGTGCTTAATTAGACTATACAGTTGGTGGTTTGAAAAAGATTGGGGATGAGAAGGAAAGGGGAACCGGAAATCAATAACCCTACCTACACGCAGTGGACACAATACTTTGGACAATATCTTTAAAATATGGATATGTCCAGGCCCACATACTCCTGTGCTCACACCCTAAGTATATGCGTAAGTGGGCAATCGGCCATTAAATTACACATTTATTACTGAAACATATATACACATACATATATATTCATTTTAAAGGTAGACCCATGAGTTCAAGGCTGGTGGATTATTTAATCTAATGTTATATTTAAATGATACACATATCGAAACAGGAGCAGCAGGAGACCACTCGGCCCTTCAAACACGCTCCGTCATCCATTATGATCATGGCTGATCAGCCAACTCAATAGACTGAGCCCACCTTAACTCATATGCTTTGATTCCCTTCACCTCAATTGCTGTATCTAACTGCCTCTTGAAAGCATTCAATATTTTGGCCTCGACTGCTTTCTGTGGTAGCTGATTCCACAGGCTAACCACTCTCTGGGTGAAGAAATTTCTCCTCACCTCTGTCCTAAATAGTCTACCCTGAAACCTTAGACTATAACCCTGATTCTGGACATCCCACCATCAGGAACATCTTTTTATTACCTATATATAGATAGTAAATCATATATAGGATGACATGCTGCTTATTTTGTTCCATAAACTAATTATTTATATTTTATATATGGAACAGCATTCACCATTATGCAATATATTTCAGGTTTCATGGAATCATAGAATCACTACAGTGCAGAAGGAGGCATTTAGCCTGCATTCTGCATCGACCACAATCCCACCCGGATCCCGTCCTTGTAACACCACATATTTACCTTCCTAATCTTCCTGACACTAAGGGGCAACTTATCATGGCCAATCAACCTAACCCGCACATCTTTCGGACTGTGGGATGAAACCCGAAGGAAACCCACACAGACACTGGGAGAATGTACAAACTCCACACAAGACAGTGACCTGAGGCCGGAATTGAATCCGGGTCCCTGGCACTGTGAGGCTTGTTCAATAACTATTATAACATGTTTGCATTCATTACATTTCTTGCTGTTTGTGAATAAATTTTTCCAAAGTTATGGTGGTGGATATAGAACATATTATATTCGGAGTTACTTTTGATGGAATAATGGAAGATTCCATATTGCAACACCAGATTGAACAGCAGTTAAATCTCTAATTGATGGGTTTTAAACTCTGAGTTTTAAAAAGCCTGTGGGTTGTATGGATTGAATGCCTGTTCATATTTCAGCTTTGGAATAGCCTCTGGAAGAAGAGTCTTTTCACACACTGGATTGCACTTAATCTCCCTGTGTTCAAATGGCATCAACCAGGGCAATCAACTGCTTGTCTTGACTTAAAGAACTATCTTTATAAAGAGACTTGCAGTAACAGAGTGCTGTCCGCCCACATCAGGACACCCCAGAGCGCTTTACAGTCACTTTTTGGCTATTATAAAAAGCAGCCAATGCCCACAGTGAACTCCCATTGTAAACATTTACGAGTGATGTTGAGTGCTGGATAAATACTGGCCCGTGGACAACTCCCCTGCTCTTCAGGAGAATGAGTCATAGAGTCATACAGGTTTACAGTATGGAAACTGGCCCTTCAGCCCAACTTGTCCATGCTGCCTGGTTTTACTGCTAAGCTAGTCCCAATTGCCCACATTTGGCCCATATCCCTCTATGTCCATCTGACCCATGTAACTGTCCAAATGCTTCTTAAAAGGCAAAATTGTACCTACCTCTACCACTGCCTCTGGCAGAATGTTCCAGACACTCAGCACCCTTTGTGTGAAAGAATTGCCTCTCTGGACCCTTTTGTATCACTCCCCTCTCACCTTAAACACAGAAAATGAGGATGACCTTATTGAGGTGTACAAAATCACGAGGGGCACAGATAGGATGAATACACATTTTTTTCCCCATGGAAGGGGAATTGTAAACTAGAGGGCATAGGTGTTAGGTGAGAGGGGAAAGATTTGAAAAGGACCTGAGGGGCAACTTCTTCACATAGAGGGTGGGGCGTCTATGGGATGAGCTGCCAGAGACAGTACTTGAGGCAGGTAAAATAGCAACATTTGGATAAATACGTGGATCGAAAAGGATTAGAGAGATATGGGTTAAATGTGGGGCAATTGGAATTAACTAGGAAATGGTTGGCATGAACAATTGGGCCGAATGGCCTGTTTTGTGCTCAATTGCTCTGTGTCTCTATATAGATGGAATTTTATGGCCTCACTCGACAGGGAGAATGGGAAATCCCACAGGAGGTCAACAGACCTTCCAATTGTGGGTCCCTTGTCTGCTCCAATTCCTGAGGTGGGTGAGACAGTAGAATTCTCTCAATGAGCTCCCTTTTTATAGCCGCCAGGGGTTACATTTTGAGGACTTGGTTTGAAGTCTCGCACAAAAGGCAGCACCAGTGGTACTGCAAGGAACTGTCAGATCCAGCTTTGAATTTAAAAAAAAATCATTCATGGGACGTGGGTGCGGCTGGCTAGGCCAGTATTTATTGCCTATCCTTAATTGCCCTTCAGCCACTGGTGGTGGTGGAGACTAGGCCTTCTGACTCAAGCAATGCCAACTTGCGGGTAACTGTTGCGCTGCCCAACTGTGCAACTATCTTGTATGATAAAATCACCCAGCTCCGAGGGAGGCCAATCGGCCCGTCAAACCTGTCCCGCTTCTTTGAAATGATTATCCGATTACTCCCTGCAGCCCTGCGTGTTTTTTTTGTGTCTTTAAGTAAATATCTTTGTGAATGAGTCCCTTTCTCTCCATATAGTCATAACAATCCAGCTACGAATATCCTCCCCGGGTGTTTATCCCTGTGAGTTTAAATATTGTTGCAAAGCAGCTAGCTATGTTTGGGCGGGGGCTGGGGGTTGGGTGCACATGGAGTACAAGTTTGGAAATGAATCTAGCCTCTCTCCTTGATTCTGTGTTTAGATCTGGAGCGGCTATTTGGGCCTCTTTCTGTCTCCATTCGGGTAACACGCTCATTTGTTTCTGCTCGCTAACCCGTTTCCAATTCCTCACAGACCTTTACTGCTAAAACAACATGTTGTTACACTCGCGGATCCCTACATGACTGCGGCAATGAATAGCCCTGTCAGTCAGGGAGGTGGGCGGAACAGTGGCAATAGATGTGAGTATGCATTATAAGCAGAGGCGTTCAAAATTTGGAGAAAGTCTGGCAAAGTGAGCACGATGAACAGTTGCAGAAGGGCCGGCAACCAGTGTAAACAGATTTAAGAGGATTAACAAACAAAAAAGAAAAAAGTCAAGGTTTTATATAGCAAATTGCAATGATCTGGAAGATAGAACATTACAGCACAGTACAGGCCCTTCGGCCCTCAATGTTGTGCCGAGTTATGTCCAATCCCAAGATCATGCTATCCCACTCCCTAAGATCTCTGAAAGGGCAGAGGAACACATTGAACCTTAACTCTCAAAGTGTATTAATTAAATATTGGAAAAGGAGGGGGAATCAAGATTACGACGGAACAGGCAGAGGAATGAGATTACTTACAAACGAAAACAGAAAAATGCTGGAAAATCTCAGCAGGTCTGTGGAGAGAGTAGAGCCAACGCTTCGAATCTAGATGCTTGTCAGACCTGCTGAGATTTTCCAGCATTTTTCTGTTTTTCTTTCAGATTCCCGCATCCGCGTTTATCTGTGAAATTAGATAGCTCTTTCCAAGAAGCTGGTACAGACAGATAGGCCGAATGGCCTCCTGTGCTGTGTTCAGTGAATTCAGATTTGGAACACAGGTCCGCAGTCGGGCGGTGCAAAGCTGGAATATGGGGTTCTTTCCTCCCTAGGGTCTAGCCGGGAGGGAAGGGGCCGAAGGGCGGGGGGGGGGGCGGTGGGCGGTTGAGTTTGCAGTAAAGGCCGAGACAGACATTCCCACGTTCATTCCTCACGCATTGATATGGAGTTCGCTTGGGCATGAACCTTTATCATTAATTTATTTTGCATTGTGAATCTGCCAAGCGCTATATTTTATTTAAATTTATATACATATACTATATATATATAGACTGCATACAAGGGCAGAAGGAGGGTTTAGTCAATAGGGGGGAAGCCGTAGGGAACTGGTTGAATCCCGGTCCCAGTGACACTTCATATAAACACTCCAACCAGCCCAGTTTCACTGCAATGTTTTCTTTCGTCGCTTGTCAAATTGCAAATCGACAAATCGCAGAGTCCCCCTCACATATCATTTGATGTTGCAGCGTCTGAATCGAACCCGGTCTATCGGCTGAAAGTTGCTCATTTGGGTAACACAGTAAGAAGTCTGACAACACCAGGTTTAAGTCCAACCGATTTATTTGATAGTTTACTATCGTTTACTGGATAGTTTACTATCAAATACATCGGTTGGATTTTAACCTGGTGTTGTCAGACTTCTTACTGTGTTTACCCCAGTCCAACGCCGGCATCTCCACATCATTTGGGTAACACCAGGGCGGGAAATATGAGTTAGAGAAATAAAAGGCTGCAATTGTAACAACTGTACTCTTTCCTCCCCCCTTTATTCCAGCACTATCTCACAATCTCCCCTCACCTCTTTTCACGGCGACTTCATTAAGTGTTAATGTGAACCTACTGGCGACACTAATGCATTAACTTTAAACTTAAACTTTAGAATTCCCTCTTCCTCATGCTTTCATCCTTTTCATCTATCGTTCCCCCATCTATGCATTTTTCCTTCCTTTACTGTCTTCATGTCGTCCCCATTTTAATCCCCATTTCTGTCTTTCTCTGTGCGCCCACACAATCTATCTTTACCCCACACACAACTTTTTCTTATTGCCTCTCCCCTATCACCCCACCCCCCCCATCTCTTTTCCCCAGTTGATACAAACTGATAAGAGTTTATCAGCCAGTAAAACCCGTTGCGCCTTCGGAAACACTTGGGTTAATTTATAGAGGCCAGTGTGGTTAGTTGAGCACTTTCCTCCCTCACGCTGGCACCGTGTGAAGTGAGGCCAGTTCCCTCGGCGCCCGACGCCTTCTCACGGGTTTAAAGGCTGCCTCAGTTTACGACCGGCTGTGTTTATGGATCAAATCCAGACTCTTGTCAGATTCTGGGGGGGGGGTGGAATGATTCATGCTGCGTGCAGCTTTGCGACTGCGGCAGGAAGTTCGCCGACTGCCGCCGGACACAAGCAGAGAGCGCTTGGAGAGGTTTGAAAGTTCGCAATGCAGGGGTTATCACAGGGCGGATTCCCGGACACATACAACGGTGTAGATCAGGCCAAGAAAGAGAGTGATCTTCATTGATGTGGTTCATTCCCAGGCCCACTGGAATAAGGACAGGAGGTGCTGGGTGGGGGTGTGGGGGGTACTCAGCAGCATAGAACCATAGAAAATTACAGCTCAGAAACAGGCCTTTTGGCCCTTCTTGTCTGTGCCGAAATCATTTTCTGCCACGCATCTATGGAGAGGAACAGAGTTAAAGTCCAGATCTGACTCCAGTCCCACATGCATGGGCATTGGGAGAATGCATTCGCATCCAGCACGACTCTACAAGTGAGAGAGAGAAAACGCTGGAAAAATCTCAGCAGGTCTGGCAGCATCTGTAAGGAGAGAAAAAAGAGCTGACCTTTCGAATCCAGACCACCCTTTGCCCAAGCTCAAAAGGCACAGAAAATGGGAGATATTTATACTGCAGGGTGAGGGAACGAAAGATGAGTCACAGCTGCAAAAACCAAAGGGAAAAAGGCTACTAATGGCAGTCCACAGAGAGAATAAAAGGAGTGAAGGCCAAACGGCAGAGAAGCTGAAATCAGAGGGTAGGCGGTGACATGAGGATGGGGGGGGGGGGGGGGGGCGGCGGGGGCAGGTAGAAACAGGTAGGAGAGAGGTAAAATTGAGAAAGAAAGGGGAAAAGGGAAACGAAGGGGGAGAAAAGGTAAAGGAAGGAGACAAAATAGGGGAAAGTGTGGGGAGGAAGAAAAATAAAGAAAGACAAGATTCTACAATATCTGTTTTAGTGACTGTTGTTTGAGGGATAAATAGAACACAGGAATTATCCAGCTCATCCGAGAATAATATTGCCCGCATCTTTCATATCCATCTCAAGGGGCAGACGGACCCATGGTTCAAATCTCCCCACATCTCCCTCTCATCCCCCCGTCACCAATATTTGAAGCTTCCAAGATCGGATCAGAATGTGTAAAGGGATAGCAGAGAAACTTGCCTCAAACAGAAAGGCGGGGATATGATGGGCAAGTTCCCCTCTAAGTCACTTCATATCCTGACTGGAAATTAAAAAAGTTTATTTATTAGTGTCACGAGGAGACTTAAATCAACACTGCAGTGAAGTTAGTGTGAAAGTCCCTGGTCGCCACACTCCAGTGCCTGTTCGGGTACACTAAAGGAGAATTTAGCATGGCCAATGCACCTAAACAGCACTTTTTTCAGACTTTGGGAGGAAACTGGAGCACCCGGAGGAAGCCCACACAGACACAAGGAGAATGTGCAAACTCCGCTCAGACAATCAAACCGGGGTCCTTAGCAGTGTGAGGCAGCAGTGCTCACCACTGTGCCACCATGCTGTCCCATTTCACTGTTCCTACATTGTGGCTGAGTCAAAATCCTGGAACTCCCTCCCCAACAGCACTGTGGGTCTCCCTAACTCCAAACGGCTCCAAACGACTGGTACAAAAACAGAACATGTTGGAGACTCAGCAGGACTGACAGCATCTGAGGGAGAGGAGAGCCAACTTTCAAGTCAGCATGACCCCTCGGCAGTATTGACTGGTACCTTTCCATCCTCCCTAAACGCACGGTGGGTGTACCGACACCATATGGACTGCGGCGGTTCCAGAAGGTTAGGAATCATTAATAAATGCTGGGCTAGCCAGCGATGCCCATATCTTCAAGAATTGTCTTCTCAAAGCATTTATTCTGATCTGCCTTCCAGAGGCCTTGGGACCTTAGTGCATATTTCTAGAATGTTCTGCTTGTATTTGCGGCTTTCCAAAGTTATCATTTTATCTCGTTATCAAAACCACTCACTTACAAAGTGATTAATTTAATTTAGCCAGTCACACGAACAACGCTACAATTCGATTTGTACCTAATAACTCAGGCATAGATACCGGCAAACTCATGTGTGTGCCCGGAATATGAATGAATAATAAAAGTACATGTTTATATTACTATTAAATGCAGTTGGTGAATAGACACGAGGTGGGAAGCGCGCTTATACAACAGCTTCTAACTTCAAATATGTACTCCCTCGGCGCAAGAAAGTGCGTTAATCTGCAAACTATTCCAGGGATTCGCTATGCATAACAGCAAGGATCTCCATCTAACCACGACACTAATCTTTTTAATTTACGGCATCTAAATTGTCCCTTAAAACTGAAGGCTTAAATAAGCCCCTAATATTGCTGCCTCGGGTAATTCGTACGGCGGATAATTCCAGATATTTCCCACTCTGGGAACGAAACACTTGTCTCCCCCAACACGTGGAGATGTGGTTTGGTCGCGAATTTCCATTCGGGACCTTCTTCCTGAGCTCATTTTCAAATAATGACTGGTGTCACACACACTCCAATAATCACTTTGTATTTCATATATTTTAAAAGAAGCAAATTGAAAAAAAAAGCAGTTAAAAAAAAACTCGTTTTGTGTATATGTATATATTTAAATTATCGAATATTAAAATGACCGAAACCAACAAAAGTTAACACACTACATCTCATTTATATATACGTGTATCTGTATTGGGAAAAGCTGTCTATATACAAAATATGGACTAGTATGAAATCATTAATTGACTATTGTAATTAATAATCTCATACAAGTTCATATTTTGTACATAGTTTTTTATATCTTATTATAAAGTGACTATTGTAATTTATAATAATAATGGGAAAATAATGCTCAGTTCCCCTGTGCATCTATGGAAAAGACGCCAAGCTTTGCAATTCTCCTCTCAAAAAGCTCTAGACGTTAACGAAAAGGGAAAATGCTGGAAAATCTCAGCAGGTCTGGCAACATCCGCAGTAATTTGCTTTTATTAAGCTTCGGCCGTTTTGTCTTGGAGAGGACGATTGTTACTCTGTATTTACTGCAGTGTTTTTTGAGTAATGGTGTGTGGTTTTGGCGGGGTGCAAGCTTTCAGCTCCGTCTCTGGACGGAGTGTTGGGGAACCCGCAGCTGGTTCGAGGCAAGCAGCAAACTGGGAGAGACGGGGCGGGGGGAATGAGATGTGCGGGGGAACCCACCGGGAGCTAATAAAACTGACAAAATAAATGAACAGTGTGGGAGCAAAGAGGACGGCGCTGACACCGCGGCGAGGCGAGCAACATCCATAATGTTAATGCGTCTGTCTTCAAAACAAACGCGACCTCAGTTAGAAGTGAAATCATATTTAATAATGCACCGAACAGCACTTTGTTCAAGCCGTGATCCATTTTAAAGCCAGGCTGCTATAACGCTGTAATAAATATCAGTCAATTCCCCGACTGACTCGTAGGGAGACCTTATTGATAAATTCACACTAAACATTTAAATGATGCATGCGTTTTGGAGACATGAACTCTTAACTAAAATATTAAACGAATCGTGAAGGGTATTCCTAAAAACATGGCAATTATATTGTATTTGGGATTGTCCTTAGTGATTGGTTCAATCATATATACATACACATTATTACATATTATTTTGTTCTGTTTTAGTGTGTTAGTATATATTATCGTTCTATATACTTCCTATATTGAGCATTTCAGTATATATTATACATACATTATTCTGTTCTGTTTTAGGATGCATATTATTCTGTTGTTCGGTCTTTAGCGTGTTAATATATTATAGTTCTATATGTTTACTATATTTAGGGCGTTTGTTTATAATATACATTATTCTGTTCTGTTTTAGGGTGCATATTATTGATGTTCAATCTTTTGCGTGTTACTGTATATTGTTCTATATATTTACTATATTTAGGGTGTTTGTACATACTATACATACACTATTCTGTTCTGTTTTAGGATGTTAGTGTATATTATAGTTATATATTCTTATTTTATTTAGGGCAATTTGATTTGATTTGATTTATTATCACACGTACAGTGAAAAGTATTGCCGCTTGCACGCTATACAGATAAAACATACTGCACATGGAGAAGGAAAGGAGAGGGCGCATTTGGGTTAGTGTATATTATACATGTTGGTATAGTTAGGGTGTTAGTATATGTTATGCATACATTATTCTGTTGCTCTGTTTGAGGATGCATGTTATTATGTTGTTCACTCTTTAGGGTGTTAATGTATTATAGTTATATATACTTGCTATATTGAGCATGTTAGTATACATTATACATACATTATTCTGTTGTTCTGCTTGAGGATGCATGCTATTATGTTGTTCACTCTTTAGGATGTTACTATATTATTGCTATATTGTTATTATATATTGCTTTATTGAGCACGTTAGTATATATTATGCATACATTATTCTGTTCTGTTTTATGCTGCATATTTTTCTGTTGTTCAGTCTTTAGAGTGTTCGTATTTATTATGGTTATATATTATTCTGTTGTGTTTATAGGGTGTTAGTATAGATTATAAATATATACTATTCTGTTGTCCTGTGTTTAGATGTTTGTGTATAACATTAATACCGTTCTATACATTATACATTATTATTTTCTCCTTCAGAAAGTTAGTATGGTTATACACATAGATTACACATAAGCATATCATTCCGTTGTCTTGTCTTTAGGGTGTTTAATTATAGATAACTAACTGGGCCCAAACCATTACTGAGACACCTCACTCGAAACATCTCTATCATTCCAAAGAATGGAAATTTCCATTCCGGCACCAATAATTTGTCCTTAGTTCCAAAGGTGGTTAATTTTCTTCAATGTTCAAGATTTTCTGCGATTTATTTTTCAGAAGTTTCCTTTTCGAGTTTCTCTTTTTTTTAGAAAACTTCTTCTTCGTTTTTCACACAGTATTTTTAAATATTGTCTCCAATATGAGATTTAAGTCTCTTGCATATCTGTTTTCAAATTAATTCCTCTTTACACTTTCCAAATTTTCACATGCCCTCGTCTCCAATTTCGTTTCTCTCCCCCACTTTGGATGTGGTCTATATTTTAATATCCCTTCACTCGCGGTATTTCGACCCCCTCCCCCCCGTGTCTGTCATTGCTTTATTTCAGGGAATCACCGTTCAGGAGGACCATTCGGCCCCAAAATGCCCGTACCAACCCCTTGAGAGAGCGAGCCAATTGCACCCCAACCCCTGCTGATCTTCGCCCAACAGACCCGGGGTCTCTTTAAACATTATTTCAAACGATAACAAAACAACACAGTCAAACATTCGCCCCCAACACCCACACAAATGCAAGACCTCACCTGTTAGTCTGTCTTTGGCAAAACGCCTGCTGCTCTCCATCCAGGGGAAAGTTAAATTAGATAAGTTTGCCATGTTGCCCATGCTGGGGAGACAGGGCACTGTTGGCATCCCGGCCGAGAGAGGTGGAGGAGGCATGTGAGGTCTGTGAGCGGGTACTCGGATCACCCCGGCCCCGCTGTTCATATTAACATTCATATTCATACTTACATTCATATTCATAGACATGTTAACATTATAGGATCCCGGTAATCCGGCCATACTGCAGGCGTTATTGTAAGCATGACTGTAGCCATCGGGGTGAGAGTTGTAAGCGTTGGTTGCGATGTGGTAATCCGAATCAGCAACCCGGTTCGGGTGCATGCAACTGCCTGGCTCCGAATTGTTCAGAATCTGATCAATTCCGAAGTTTATAGGCTCGTGTTGTGAATGCGTTTGTTCCATTGCAGCATGATCCATGGTTTGTTTTTTTTTGAACAATATCTTTGGTTGCAGTTATCCAATTTCTCTCTCTCTCTCCCCCAAAATAGTTTTCGTGTTAAAAAAATTAATCAGAGCAAAATATTCCACAGGGCCCAACGATGGATTATTGCTTTTCCTCCTCCTCCTGATTTGGGTGAATTCATCAATACAATTTTAAAAATGTATCATTATTTGCAAAATTATAATTAGGAGCGCATTTCCTCTCCAGCGAGTTACATCCGAGTTTCTGCAGGTACTTTGGAACTGGAGAGGCGAAAATCCCCGGGCTCCTCCTCCCTCATTGGTCTCCACCGCCCTTGATTGACAGCTCAGCATCCGTCCCGCCCACCTCCGCGTCCCATTGGTCCCAATCCTGCTGTGATTGACAGCCACATCCCCCTATCCTGCCTCAGCCCTGGTCAATGGCCTCCCCCGTCCCCGCCTCCTCCCCCTTCCGACAGTGATAAGATTCCCATTGAGAATTTCAGCGGCTCCTCCCTTCTCCCTGCCTGAAGCTGAATCTCCATTGGCCCGTGGCATGATTGATGGGTGGCTTTTCAGGCAGGAACCCATCTTTCTGGGCAAAATAAATTTGCAAATAAAAACAAAAAAAAATCCCTGCTCTCCTCTCAAGAGGAAGGAATAACAATGAAAAATGATTTGCAATAAAGACTTGAAAACGATGCCAACATCTTTGCTTTTTTGTATCGTTATCCCATGTGCTGTTAACTAGTAACAAACAAGCAGAAGTGGGGAAATCCACTTTCAAAAAATTCTCTTTGATTTCGTTCTTAATGCACTTAAAAATGCTTTGAATATTTTCAGGGACAATGCAAGTTACCAGATTAGATTTAAATTATTAAATTTTCAGCCCAGTTTTAAATCGCCGGGACGCCTAGATTGGGGAAATGGAATCTTAACTATTCTGGGGAAAACTATTTCGAATACACAAGCAAAAACTCAAGCACTTGTGTGTCCCCAATGCAAACTCAATAGCGGTAAATCCATTCTGCTACCTCGGAGGATGTTCCCTTGGTGAGTATTTGATTTGACTTATTATTGTCACATGTATTGGTGTATAAGTGAAAAGTATTGTTACTTGCTCGCTGTACAGACAAAGCATTCCGTTGATGGAGAAGGAAAGGAGTGTCCAGGGTTTTATATATGTGTGTGTGTGTATGTGTGAGAGGAGAGGACTGCGTGACATATCGCTTTATTTTTCTTAACGTGGGGACTAGTACCCCATAATCAGCTATTATTCATATTCCCCGTACCCATCCCTAAATGATAAAGGATGCGAGTGACATAAAGGATTTGCTCAGTTCCTGTGTTGGCCAGTTCGACATTTAATCCAATTTAATGTAGGTTTTGGGGAAGTACAAAATCAGGGTTTGGGAACTGCAACATCGTATTGTTTCTCAGACCTATAATTTAATTATTAGAAAGTTTCCAAACGAAATTTAAATCGAAACAAATATGATGCAATCCAAAATAACATTCATAACGTAATTATCAACGGTACATATTGTAATTCATATAAAGCAATGAATTGTACACAAATAATGTTATAATATCAATATCGTTACAATATAGTAATATATAAATATAGTTTTAATAGATAATAATTTATACATATATCTTTTAAAATAAGGGAATTCGGGGATCTTGAAATTAGGGGATCTTTTAAAATTACGGGATCTTGACCCTTGTTTTTCTCTGCTTCGCATCTCTCTGCTTTTTTCTTGGTTAGGTAGTGGCGCTGAGGTTTATTTGGGGCTCAAATATTCAATCGTGTTTTTTTAAAAAAATCGACTTTATTCCCCTCATTTTATCAAACATTGGAGCTTGCAGATTGCAGTAAGGAATACGAGTGAGAAATCGAACCAGATCTAGTGCAGAAATGTATTCTGACAAGTGATTATGGTCAATTAATCTGCCCCTACCCCGCCACGTTCTGTAATAAACTAAACGGATGATAATTATTAGATATCGCAATGCAAGAATTTTGCACTGCATTCGACACAAATACATAATATTTAACACGTGAAGTGTTATATATTTGTGACCTGGTGCATGGAAATTTATATCTTTAATTGTCTTCGATATGACGGATTGGCCCTGTTTAAACCATTCACTTTCTCGAAGAGCCATGGATTAATTACACAGATCGTGAGTGGCTGCCCGCAGTTTATAGCAAGCGAATCTAATATTACTGCAAATAATGGCACCCGCCGCTGTTTTATAGAACGCTCCGTGTAGCTGTGCAGGTTGGTGAATTGAAAAGTAATTCATTAAACGTGACGCGGCTTGGGACGTTCCTTGATGATGCTTTCTATAAAGACTTTACATAAATAAGATTTAATTCTTTTCGATTTCCGCCACCCCCCCCCCCCCCCGTTCGGCCTCCGCGCTGATGCATTACTAAGATCGAGGCTTCCCATTACTCCTACCTGCGCGGGGAGGCTGGAGATATCAATAAGATCAGATAAATTTAACACAAATGCCTTCGTGTCATCATTTATTGATGCGCTTATTTATGAATTAGGTGCTGGGATCTCGCCTTGCTTTCTGACTGGTTTCAGCACAGCACAGCCCGCCCTGCTGTTGTCAGATCTTTGAAAGAGCCCAGTCCACTGACCCTCTTCCCTGCCCTTTCCCCAAATCCCTGCCATTGTGCCCCCCTTCCCAGTGTTTATCCAATTGAATGGTATTGTTGAATCTACCGCACGGCGCATTCCAGATCCCAATCTATCTTAATGAGTCCAACATTTGCTCTGGGTATAATTGTTGAAAAATAGTCTCGAAATGTACCTCTTGTGATAGCGGCCAGATGAGAGGGGGCTAGCAGGAATTTTAAACCATTGTTCCTTTCCCTCTTGGAGTCCAGCCAATAAGTCCCATCCACTCCTAATACAGCAATATATCCCTAATACAGTAAATATTATATCCACGTTTAATCTGTGTTCACGGGAGGAATTCTTTCTGAAGCATCCGCATATCCATCAGTTCCAGCTGTATAATAGTCGAGTTAGCTCCCGTGTGAGAGGGACTGATTCATCAAATTAGCCAGCTCCAAAAATATATTTATTTAGATAATCAAAAAATCCAACATTACTTTTCGAAGGTTATTCGATACGTAGAAATGTTAGGGATTTCAGCGCCCTCTGAAAAGCTAATAAGGGTACAATTCAACATTAACCCACTTAACCATCCTCCCTGTAAAATAAATACCTGGATTTAAAATCTAATTACATTTACATCAACCCTCGCATGTGTCCACACGCGTTCAGTTAGTTCTCCACTGAAAAGTGAGCCCATATTTTATAAACTTTCAAAAGAAAACAATTTGTCCAGTAAAACTAGTCGACGGGTTGGTCAAGAACAATTCTCAAGTTAAAGCGTCTCCCACACCAACGACAAGTGAGGGTTTTCATTTTATTAATAAATCTAATCGCATTAAATTATTATTTTAACAACAAAGGTAGTTTCAACACCATTACACATTTATTTGGATTATTCTAAAACAATATGGCAATTATTTTTGCCAAAGCCGCAGTTTTGTGATTAATTTTAATTCAGTCATGTACTTGTTTTTCGTTCATCGTGTCAATTTCCCCGAATCGAGGTTGTTAAACGGGAGGCTAAATTTGTTCCCACTTAGGCTTTCCTGTGGTTGTGACAGAGGCTGCAATTATCCTAAGTGTCTACACGCCTTTTATTCAATTTCTAAATGCTGGTAACTAGCATTCTGATTCGAGAGGTTGAGTTACATGCGCGTTAGGCTCTGGTGGTAACCGGCATGAATTAACCCACGCCTTCAGTTTCAGACGCTGATTCTGACCACCAAACATTCTTTTTATGCAATAATCTCCCGCTGGTTTTCACCACAGATTTAATTGCCTACTCTTGTTTTAAACTAGGTTAGATGAATGGGGTAAGTGCGTGGACACTGCAGGGTTCTGTACTGAGTAGAAGTGTTCGCTTATTCTGAGTTTGTTGGTGCAATAGACACAAAGACAGATAGATAGTTGATAAATAATAGACTGAAACGGTAGATAAAAAATAGATAAATGTCAGATACATAGAAAAAATATTGATACATGATAAGGCAGATAAATGATAGGTAGACGAAAGATAAAAGATTGATATATATATATAGCTAAATAATCGACAGGTGGAAATAAATCAAAACAAATATGCTTTTGTGTTCAATTTTACCCTCTATAAATGAGTGCAAGTTGGAAGTATCGATAGATGAATTCAATAGATGAAGATATGAACATTGATAGAGGGGCGTCTATAGAGGATGAGTTAATCATTTAACAATGGGCTAGTTTAACAATGGAATGTATCTTCACTCACTCTCTTTTTCCCTTCCTTTTACGCCCCCCGCCCCCTGTTTTATTTTAGTTTTATTTAGCCGCTCACTTTCTATTCTTTTTCTCCCCGCTCACGGGGTTGCGTTGAGAATTTGTTCCATTCTCGAACCCAACGTTGTTGTCCTTTCCCCTTCATCGCCAGCTGCGTCCTCATTCCGTTGCTTGCGAAACCCAGCGCAATTTTCAACCCCAATTAGCGGCCTGACCGGAGTTTCGCAGTGTGGACTGCAAACAAAACAAAAAACGGAGGGAGTACTTTCGGCGGGATTGCTAACTTGTCCCATGGTGTCCCAGTCAACACAGTAAGAAGTCTCACAACTGTGTTTACCCCAGTCCAACGCCGGCATCTCCACAACATGTCCCGGTCAACCCCAGCCGTTCAGGAACACTTACTAAAGCAGCTAATATCCCCTTGACAACACATACACACACACACACACACAAGCACGACTTGCACAAAGGACAAATGTATATCTCGCATGGGCTATTTAGAACATGATTCTTATTAAATTACATTGAATGCAATCTCACCGCTATAATTAAAATGCTCCCTGCCACAACTCTTTGCTACATGAGATATCCCCCCCTAGCCCCCCCCCCCCCCATCAAGTGGCTGATTCAATTTAAAAAGGCTTTGCGCATTAATTGAGGGGAATGTGAAAATGTAAGGAACGCGCGATGACATGGATTGGGAAGTTTACAGGACACTAAAACCTCTCTCAGTATGAGAGATTTTGCCATCAATAATAGTGTCGCTACTGAAAGCCCAGAGGGCAGCCCGCCAGAGCTTTTTTTTAAACCACTCGCCCCACAAGCTATCTGAGACAAGAGAAGCGAATCTCAGGTTAAGGCAGGGGAGAGACCGAGGAAACAAGAGCAAGGAATAAACAAAGTATAGATCCAGAACAACAGTAGCAGCGAATTGAGACAGGATCTCGACTGATGTGAAATCGGCAATTTGAGAGAGAAAAAAAGACAAAATGATTAAACGAAATCAAAATAAGAGACAAGGGATTTCCACAGTAACTTCATTGCAATGTTAATGTAAGCTACTTGTGACATAAGAAATAGGAGCAGGAGTAGGCCATCTAGCCCTTCGAGCCTGCCCCGCCATTCAATAAGATCATGGCTGATCTGAAGTGGCTCAGTTCCACTTTCCCACCTTCTCCCCATAACCCTTAATCCCCTTGCCTACCAAAAACCTATCTACCCGCGTCTTAAATATATTTAGCGAGGCAGCCTCCACCACTTCAATGGGCAGAGAATTCCAGAGATTCACCACCCTTTGAGCGAAGAAGTTCCTCCTCAACTCCGTTCTAAACTGCCCCCCCCCCCTTATCTTGAGGCTGTGCCCTCTAGTCCTACTGTCCTTTCTGAGCAGGAGACCCTAATAATTAAACTTTAAACAATGGAATGTAGAATAGAACGAAAATCCCTATCGTTAAAAAAATCATGTGTTAAAACATAAATAAAACAATGTATTATAGTGTTATCATGTTATGATTCAGTGTTCTTTTATGGCATTTTATGAAGTTAAAGTTTATTTATTATTAGTCACAAGTAGGCTTACATTAACATTGCAATGAAGTTGGGTGGCATGTTGGCACAATGGTTAGCACTGCTGCTGCACAACGCCAGGGACTCTGGTTAAATTCTGGCCTCAGGTCACTGTCTGTGTGGAGTTTGCACATCCTCCCCGTGTCTATGTGGGCTTCCTCCAGGTGCTCCAGTTTCCTCCCACAGTCCAAAGATGTGCGAGTTAAGTTGATTGGCCATGCTAAATTGACCCTTAGTGTCAGGGGGACGAACAGGATAAGTAAATAAAGTGGGGCTCTGGGGTTAGGGCTGGGTGGGATTGTGGTTGGTGCAGACTAGATGGATGAGAAGGTCTTCTGCACTGTAGGGCAGGACACTGGATTTAAGATACTGATAAAGTTACTGTGAAAATTCCCTATTCCCAGTGCCTGTTTGGGTGCATGAGGGAGAATTTAACATGGCCAATGCACCTAACCATGTCTTTCGGACTGTGGGAGGAAACTGGAGCATCCGGAGGAAACCCATGCTGATACGGGGAGAATGTACAGACTCCGCACAGAAAGTGACCCAAGCCAGGAATCGAATCTGGATCCCAGGCACTATGTGACTTTACATTATGATACAGTCACAGTTCACCTACTTCGAGTCTATTGACCCTTCCGACTAGCCTCACACTTTCTACCCTTTGCAACCTTAAGGTCATCCAAAACTTCACTGGCCACATTGAAACTTGCACCCAGTTTGGTTCATCTGCCACTCCTGTGTGGACTGTCCTGCATTGGCTGACCATCTGACTAACCCCCGGCTTTTTGAAACCCCTTTTTTGTTTTCAAATCTCTGCATTGCCTCGCTTCTCCTTATAATTTTCTCCAGTCCCCATAACCCTCTGAGACATTTGCCATCATCTAACTCTGCCCTCTTGAGCACCCCGCTTTGAATAGCTCTGCCACTTCAGCTCCCTGGAACTTAAGGTCTGGAAGTTCCTCCCTAAAGACTCACTGGGTGAATTTTTCCTGTCATGCCCACCACGGGAATCATTGTGGGTAGGGGCAGACCATTGGGTGGCATTGTGGCACAATGGTTAGCACTGCTGCCTCACAGTGTCAGTGATCCGGGTTCAATTCCCAGCTTGGATCATTGTCTGTATGGAGTCTGCACATTTTCTCTATGTCTGAATGGGGTGTGGGTTTCCTCCAGGTGCTCCGGTTTCCTCCCACAGTCCCAAAGATGTTCTGGTTAAGGGCACAGACCATGCTAAATTCTCCCTCAGTGTACCCGAACAGACGCTGGAGTGTGGCGACTGGGAAAGTTTCACAGTAACTTCATTGCAATATTAATGTAAGCCTAATTGTGGCACTAATAAACAAACTTAAAATGCAAAAGTTTGTTGACCTCGGGGAGAATTTTCTGGCCTTAGGCAAGCGTGCCTGGAAAATCCCAGCTCTGCCTCTTTGCTTCGTTCCCCTCCTTTAAGACACACTTTAAAACTAACACCCCCTTCTATCGCAGAAGGAGGCCATTCGGCCCATTGACCTGTGCTGACAACAATCCCACCTCATCCCAAAGCCAGTAATTCCTCACACTTACCCTGCTAATCCCCCTGCCACTAAGGTGCAGTTTTGCAACTGCATGTCAAATATTGTTTAGTAATAATGTGTAGACTCATAGAATCCCTACAGCATGGTAGAGGCCATTTGGCCCATCGAGTCTGTACTGACCCCTCCAAAAAGCACCCTACCTAGCCCCGGAACCCCCATAAACCCACACATTGATTGTTTACACAGTTCATCTTAGCTACATCTTTTTCGACAGTGAAAGGAAACTGGAGCACCTGGAGAAAACCCATGTAGACATGGGGAGAATGTGCAAACTCCAGACAGACTCTACCGTAATTGAACCTGGGTCCCTGGTGCTGTGAGACAGTGATGCTAACCACTCTGCCACCCTATATAAATAAAAGTTATTTCTGGTACTAGATCCTTAAAATACGTTCTAATACTTTAAAGCCCACTAAAATATGGGATCATTTATGATTTTAAATGTCTGGTATATTTAGGCAGTCTGTTGTATTACATATATCATTATACTGTATATAATATCACACAATTTGATTGTATCATGTTTAAATGCTAATAGTATAATGTACATTTGATTGTCCCTTGTATGACTTCACAATCATATTATAACTGTATTATGAGAGCATATTGAATTAATAAAATATATTTGATTGGTGAAATATTGGAGACTGCTCATTTTGTGCATTCCCACTGAAGCAGGTTCAAAGTGCAACCTAAGGCAACAACATTTCACACAAGTGCTGCCCAAAATGCTGCTTCTAGTTTGCAGCTTATTTGAGTTTGATAAAACAGACATGACCCACCCTAACTGAACCTAAGAGATATTCCTGCCTGTGCCGTGGCTCATGATGTGGAGATGCTGGCATTGGACTGGGGTAAACACAGTAAGAAATCCCGCAACACCAGGTTAAAGGGACTTTAACCTGGTGTTGTGAGACTTCTTCCTGTGCTGTAGCCACCAGGGTTAATTAATCAGCATTTGGAATATTCTCATTCAAATGTTTTGTGAAAGTAAACTGACTACATTCTCAGTGCATCCTGCTTTGTTTGTTTTTTTAAAATCCTGCTTGCACTGTTTTCTCAATGCTCATTTTGAACAATCTTCTGTCCTATTTCTAGTCTTTTCTAAAATAACTCCAATGTCACTAACTCGTTTAATGCATTTCTCATGCTTTTGAGTTCAGATTGTTTTACCCACACCGTAAGACATTGGAGCAGAAGTAGGCCATTCAACCCATCAGTGAATCAGAAAATCATAGAATCCCTACAGCTCAGAAGGAGGCCATTCGGCCCACTGAGCCAATTACAATCCCACCCAGGACCTATTCCCATGAGCCTGCATATTCACTCTGCTAATCCCCTGACAATAGGGTGAATTTAGTATGGCCAATCAGCCTAACCTGCACATCTATGGACTGTGGGAGGAAACCGGAGCACCCGGAGAAAACCACGCATACACGAGGAGAATATGCAGACTCTGCACACACTGTGACCTGAGGCCAGAATTGAATCTGGGCCCCGGCGCTGTGAAGAAGCAGCGCTAACCACTGTGCCATCATGCGCCCATTCAGCCTATGAAGCATGGTCCGCCATTCTATAAGATCATGACTGATCTGATCTGATAATTCTCAACTTCACTTTCCCACATTATCCCATCGCCCTTGATTCCCTTATTGATTAAAAATTTGTCTATCTCAGCATTAAACATAGTTATTTAATGACATGATTTCTACAACACTACATGGTAAAGAATTCTACAGAAAATTCTTACCTCCTGAGAGAAGAAAGTCCTCCTCATCTCCGTCTTAAATGGGTGACCCCTTATTTTGAGATTCTGCTCCCTGGTCCTAGGTTCTCCCACAAGGGGAAACAACCCTTCAACATCTACCCTGTCAAATCCCCTGAGAATTCAACATGTCTCATTAAGGTCACCTCTCATTCTTTTGAACTCCAAGTCCAGCTTCTAAACTATCTCACTAATTATATTAGTCCATCTTCCTTTCTTCTTGGAAATTTTTTTTTAACAGCACAAGTAAATACTTGCCTGAAGCATTTGAGGAAGGTGGGGTAGCACAGTGGCACAGTAATTAGTACTGCTGCCTCACAGTGCCAAGGACCTGGGTTCAATTCCTGGCTTGGGTTACTGTCTGTGTGAAGTTTGCAAGTCCTCCCTGTATCTGCATGGGTTTCCTCCAGGTGCTTCCTGTTTCCTTGCACAGTGTGAAAGATGTGCTAGTTAAGTGCTAAATGCTCCCTCTGTGTACACAAATAAGAGTGTGGCGACTAGGGGATTTTCACAATAACTTCATTGCAGTGTTAATGTAAGCTGATTTCTGACAATAAATAAATTTACTGAGAGAATGGACAACGGGATTAATTCAGTGTTGCTTAGCATAGACTGGACTATGGATGCCTTAATATGACCTGGGAACATAGAATAGGAGGAGAAGAATATAAGATCAGGAGTAGGCCATTCAGCCCATCAAGCCTGCTCCATCTTTCAATACAATCATGGCTGATTGAACATTTTACCCACACCATACCTATATCCCTTTCCATTATTGTTAATCAGAAATCCATCAGTCTCTGCTTTAAACACACTCAGTGGCTGAGCTTTCACAGCTCTTTGGGGTAGAGAATTTCAAAAATTCACAACCTTCTGTGTAAAGAACTTTCTCCTCCTCTCAGGCCTTAGTGGTCCTTAGTTTGAGATTGTACCTCCTGGTTCTGGACTCCCCAACCAAGGGAAACATCATTCTTGCATTTACCGTATCTATTCCTTTAAGTATTTTGTATGGTTCAATGACATTCTTCAAAACTCTAGAGAATAGAGGTCCAGTTTGCTACCAATCTCCCTTCAGTAAGAAAATCCTGCCATCCCCGGAACAAATCTGATTTATCTTTGTTGCTCTCCCTCTACGGCAATAATATCCTTTCTGAGGCAAGAGGACCAAAACTGTACACAATATTCCAGGTGTGATCAAACCAAGCTCTTGTATCATTGAAGCAAGACCTCACTGCTTCTGTTATCAAATCTTCTTGCGATAAATGTTAATACTCCACTAGCCTTTGTAACAGGTGGCTACACCTGCATGTTATTGTGCAGTGATTTATTGACAAGGACACCCGGGTCCCTTTGGTTGTATCACATCTTTGTATGGGTCCTGATCTGCCCAAGACCATAAGAAACTACAAAGGGTCGTGAATGAAACCCAGTCATTCACGCAAACCAGCCTCTCATCCATTGACTCTTTCTACACTTCCTGCTGCCTTGGAAAAACAGCCAGCATCGTTAATGTCCCTACACAGCCTGGACGTTCTCTCTTCCACCTTCTTCTATCAAGAAAAAGATACAAAAGTCTGAGGTCACATACTCAAGAACAGCTTCTTCCCTCCTGCCATCAGACTTTTGAATGGACCTACTTCGCAGTAAGTTGATCTTTTTCTTCACCCTAGCTATGACTGTAACACTATATTCTGCACTGTCTCCTTTCCTTCTCTATGAACAGTATGCTTTGTGTGTATGTGTAGCACGCAAGAAACAATACTTTTCACTATAAGCTTATACATGTGACAATAATAAATCAAATCAAATCTACACTTTCTAATTTGTTACCATTTAAGAAACTCTTTGCACATTTGTTCCTTTTATCAAAGTGGAAACCTCACATTTTTCACATTATAGTCCATCTTCCATGTTCTTGCCCACTCACTGGGGGGGGGTATTCTCTTGTCCCACCCATGACGGGAATCATAGCTAGCCGTGGGAAGGAGAGCAGATCAAGCAAAGGTCCATTGACCTCGGGTGGGATTCTCTGGTTTTGGGGCAAGTGCAGCTGAAGAATCCCACCCACAAAGTCTGTCCAAATCCTTCTGTAGCTGCTTTACATCTTCCTCACAGCATACATTCTCACCTAGCTTTGTACCATCCATGAACTTGTAAATATTACATTTAGACCCCCACATCCAAATCAATGATAGATATTAGGACCAGCTAGGTCCAAATACAGATCCTTGAGGCCCCACTAGTGATCGACTGCCAACGCAAGAATGACCCATTTATTCCATCTCTCTGTATTCTGCCTATTAGTCAATTCCCAATCCATGCCAGTCTATTGCCTCCTATTCTGTGCACTTTTATTTTGCTAATCAACCTGCCATGGAGAACTTTATCAAAAGTCTTCTGAAAATCCAAATATACAATGTCCATCCACTGTCCATTCTCAACTTTCTTGGCAATATTCTCAAAAATCTCCATCCAGTTTGTCAAACATGTTTTCCCACTTGTAAATCTATGCTGACCATGCCCAATCAGATTGAGATTGTCCAAGTGATTATTTATCAGATCCATTCTAAAAGATTCTAACATTTTCCCTACTACTGATGTAACCTGACAACACTTTACACATGCTGCATCTCACTTGTGCCTGGGACTCAAGCAGTCCGAATTCTGTATTCTTATGAGAATCATAATGACAAACAAAAAAAACTCAAATAAATTTTAGTTTCAACTTCCAGTCATTTTGAAAAGATATTAGACAATCTAAAGTCTAAAGATATTAGACAATCATTCTAATATTTTAAAAACAAAATACTGCGGATGCTGGAATCTGAAACAAAAACAGAAAATGTGCGGGTCTGACAGCATCTGTGGAGAGAGAATAGAACTCTGATGAAGGGTCATCTGGACTCAAAATGTTAACTCAATTCTAATATTTTGTTAGTCTAAATCCCGCTGATGTACTGTGGTTAGCACTGCTGTCTCATAGTGCCAGGGACCCAGGTTCGATTCCTGGCTTGGATCACCGTCTGTGTGGAGTTTGCATGTTCTCACCATGTTTGCAGGGGCTTTCTCTGGGTGCTCCAGTTTCCTCCCACAGTCTGAAAGACATGTTAGTTGGGTACATTGACCTGAACAGGTGCCAGAGTGTGGCGACTCGGGGAATTTCACAGTAACTTCATTGCGGTGTTAATGTAAGCCTTACTCATGACGAATAAATTAACTTTACGCTGACACAGGGAAAATGTGTAAGTTTGACACAGACAGTGACCCAAGCCAGGAACTGAACTTGGGTCTCTGCCATGTGGAGATAGCAATGTTAACCACCGTGCCACCCTTGCTTAAGTGAAGTCACTGCTTTTCAAAAGTACTTCATTGACTGCCAAGCACTTTGGAATGTCCCGAGGTGAAAGGTGCTATAGGAAGGCAACCTTTTCTTTCTATTAAATTTCATACACTCTATGACTGTCAAATGTATCTTTAGTTAACATCACTCTGGCCAGAAGTATCTAGTCTGACCGTTTGGTAAGAGACAAACTTTGCGTAACAGTCCAATGAAGATGGACGAGGTGCTGGTGAAATGCTGGCAGCTGTCAAACTGAAACTCAACAAATATCTTTAATCATCAAAAGGGAACCATGATGTGGCAATGCTGGCGTTGGACTGGGGTGGGCACAGTAAGAAGTCTCCCAACTCCAGGTTAAAGCCCAACAAGTTTATTTGGAATCAAGAGCTTTCGAAGCACTGCTCCTTGCAATTCACCTGATGAAGGAGTAGCACTCTGAAAGCTCATGATGCCTCCACAGTTTGAAAGTTAAGTCATGCTGGTGCATTGACCATGCTAAATTCTCTCTCCGTGTACCCAAACAGGTGCTGGAGTATGGCGACTAGGGGATTTTCACAGTAACTTCATTGCAGTGTTAATGTAAGCCAACTTGTGACAATAATAAATGAGCTTAAGAACACTATTCATCACACTATCTCGAACTATAGCTCTTCAGGACCTCAAAACCCTTCCTTACTATAATTTAAACAGTGGTAGATTTAGAAATCTTGATGTACAATGGGAGAACGTGCAAACTCCACACAGGCAGTGACCCAAGCCAGGAATTGAACCCAGGCCCCTGGCGCTGTGAGGAAGCAGTGTTAATTACTGTGCTATCGTGCTGCGCAGTGGGAGACAATGGTATGGTGGTAATGTCACTGGACCAGGGCTCAGGAGAGGAAGGTACACATGGCATTAATCACCAGGGCCTGAGACTTTGCGGAGGACTCTATGCTCAGGCAGCGTTACAAGGAGCAAAGAACAAAGAACAAAAACAGCCCGGGAAACAGGCCCTTCGGCCCAACGAGCCCGCGCCGCCGTTTTAACATTACCAGTCCCCCCCTCCACCCATGACCCATATCTATTGTTTTATGGCCATCCACATTGAGAGAATCTAATTTAGGGACAATTTATTACTGCCAATCAGCCTAATAGCACATCTTTGGGGTGTGGGAGGAAACCGGAGCACCCGGAGAAAACCCACGCAAGCATGGGGAGAATGCGCAAACTCCCACAGACACAGGCCCAAATCCATGTGTCTGCACAGCAAACAGTGATAGTCACTGAGCTGTCATGTTACCCAGCATCTGGTCCAGTTGAAGCGCGCACTAACGACATGAAGAAATAGGCTACTCTCGAACAACCAAGAGCAGCCCAAGTACAACCCATCACGTGTATGCCCCTCATTGGACAACAAGGCGGACCGACTTAAAATCTGTGAATAAAAAGATCCTCGTTCAAGTGGCAGCCTGACCTTGGCAACCCTTGGCACCCGACACTCCCCCCACCGCACTCCCCCCCCCCCAACCCCCCTCGGTGAGGCCTCGATTGCCTTCCCCCTTCACTCCAGCGGGGTTAGGCTGCTAATTCCCCGAAAGTGGGGGGGGGCTAGTGTAATCCCAGCTCCCAACAAGTTGACAAGGTGGGAGAGGCGAGCAGGCCTGGAGTCTTCAACCATGGCCTCGCTCCCCTCATTAAAATTATATGTAAATGACCATTTTAACGGTCTGTGCATCTCCTCGCCGCTTTCCGGCATGGAGCAGGGACTGCCGGAAATCTGGTGCGGAGAGATGCAGGTGGAGACTTGTGCCAACCCTGCGAATCAGCCGCCTTGGGATCCTCCCGGCCTGCTGCGCTAAAGAAAGTAGGATTGGAGAATCAGAGCCCTGGTCTAAGAAACAATACACTTGTTACACAGGGACTGCAGCGAAGGCTCATCAGACTGATGGCAGTAACTACCACAGAAAGCTGTGGAGACCAAATAACTGAATACATTTAAGAAGGAAGTAGGTAGATTTCCACACTCTAAGGCTGCTAAGGCCATTCACGTCAGTGGGGTTTTCCTATCTCGCTGCAGTGAAGGGAGATTTGACCGGACGCCAAATTCTCCAAACTCGCTGCAGCGGGAGAGTGGTGTGAACTGCCGGTAAGATTGTACCCGGAAGGAGAATGGGGGGAGCGCTGGAGTGTGGCATTGAGATAGAGGATCCGATTTTACCCTCGCGTTGTGCCCGTTTTCGGGCGTAAAACTTGGTAAAGTCGGGCGTGAGGCAAGTAGCCCAATCCGCGCCTGCCTCTGCGCCAGGTACCCCTTTACCAAGGCCCGAAAATGGCTACGATCGGGACCACACCTAAAATGGGTGTGATGGTCATTTCAATTCATTTGTATGCGTTTATATTGACTTGACCTTACCAGCTTTACCACCGCGTTCGCCCATCCAGAATTGGCATGAAACAAATGTGCTCTATAAAAGTCCAATGTGGCTGCTCCAGTTCATGAGGAGGTTGATGCCTCATGTCCGACAGCTCTCTGCTTGAGATTGGTAGTGGTGGTGGGGGAGGTGGGGGGTGTAGGGCGGGGGGGGCGAGGGGAGGGGCCCACTACCACTCTGCCTCAGATCAGTGAGGGGTAAGGGGGGTAGATCCGCTGTCTCTCTGCCTCAGATCAGTGAGAGGGAAAGGGGCGGGGGGGGTGGGGGGGGGGGGGGGGGGGGTGGGGTCCGCAGGACTCGCCTCAGATCAGGGAGAGGGAAGGGGGCCTCATGGGGAGAATGAGGGGAGGGGCCTGTGATTCGCTTGGGTGGTGGCTTGGGGGGGGGGATGTGGGGGATAGGGGGGTCAATAGTGTTGGGGAAGGGGCAATGTCTGTGGGGGCCAGAGGGAGGTGTTATCTGACCCAGGAGGGATGTGGCAGGGGAGCCGCACTCAATCATTTTGTTTTCTGTGCATGTGGGGTTGGAGGCATCGATTGGAGCTGCAGAGTTTCGGGCACGTTAAGTCCTGACCACAGGCTTCTGCAGCTCAATCACTGATATTATTTTCAGGCTGAGTGCGTATGGTGGCGCCTGAGAACGGGTCGAAAAGTTAGGTCTGAAACACTCCCAGTTTCCAGCACTTCGAATCAAAATGGTAAAATAGGGCCCAGAGATTCAGCCATGATTATACTGAATGGCAGGGACAGGCTTGAGGGGCTGAATTGCCTACTCCTGCTCCTATTTTCTGTGTTTGCTCTGCCTTAAAAATTTACACAGATTGAATACAAATCCTTTGCCAGCTGCAATGGAGAATGATGCAGCCCATTAGCTTATTTTGGTCAGTTTAATTCGGTCTCCTCACGATATAATGCAACTTTTTCTGACATGCCATCAATCATAATTGCATCAGACTCCGAGTGCACATTTAACATAGGGCCTATATATTAAATTCATTATCTTAATCCTTCCACCACACAAAATAGATAAAAACCAATTTGAATTTTCATTTTAAACATAAACTTTGCAATAACATTGGGGCCTTTATAGTGCAAGCCCTCTTCCATTATTTGTAACCTCCTGGCAGTATTCATGATGAATAGATGTCCTGGGGGCTACGATCTGCTCGGTTAATGAGGACTAGTAAGTGAGACAAATTAGAATTTGTTACGGTTTGCTTGTCATATTGTGTCATCCCGCTGTCCGTGCCCTTGTTTGGGAGGAGCTGAGCATGAGGATTAAGAATTCTTTGCCATATGCTCACACAGAAGGAATATTCTGAGCCAGTCTGGATCATCCTTCATCCTGTACAAATCTCATGTCAATGAAGGAATTGCGCAACCTAACACCAGTGAGATTAAGAAAGCCCACCAACACCTCTACTTTCCCAGGAGGCTAAGGAAATTCAGCATGTCCGCTACGACTCTCACCAACTTTTACAGATTCACCGTAGAAAGCATTCATTCTGGATGTACCAAAGCTTGGTATGGCTCCTGCTCTGACCAAGACCATAAGAAACTACAAAGGGTTGCGAATGTAGCCCATAACCAGCCTCCCACGCATTGGCTCTGTCTACACTTACCGCTGCCTCAGCAAAGCAGCCAGCATTACCAAGGACCCCATGCACCCTGGACATTCTCTCTTCCACCTTCAAGAGCAACTAAACACGTGATTGAAGAACTGGTGCAGGAGGGAACGTAAGAACATAAGAAATAGGAGCAGGAGTAGGCCATCTAGCCCTTCGAGCCTGCCCCGCCATTCAATAAGATCATGGCTGATCTGAAGTGGCTCAGTTCCACTTTCCCGCCTTCTCCCCATAACCCTTAATTCCCTTGCCTACCAAAAACCTATCTGCCCGTGACTTAAATATATTTAGCGAGGTAGCCTCCACCACTTCAACGGGCAGAGAATTCCAGAGATTCACCACCCTTTGAGTGAAGAAGTTCCTCCTCAACTCCGTTCTAAACTGCGCCCCCCTTATCTTGAGGCTGTGCCCTCTAGTCCTGTTGTCCTTTCTGAGCGGGAAGAATCTCTCTACCTCTACCCTATCTATCCCCTTCATTATCTTATACATCTCTATAAGATCCCCCCTCATCCTTCTAAACTCCAACGAGTATAGACCCAATCTATTTAGTCTCTCTTCATAGTCCAACCCCCTCATCTCCGGAATTGGGAGGGAGGGTTTCAGATTCATGGATCACTGGGAAGTCTTCCAGAAAGAATGGGATCAGTACAAGAAAGACAGGTTACACCTGAACTCGAGAGGCACCAATATCCTGGCTGGGAGATTTGCTAGTGTGGTTTGGGTGGGTTTAAACTAATGTGACGGGGGGGTGGGGATCAGAACAATAGGTCAGCAAGCGTAGAGACTGGGGATGAGCATGGGGCCAAGACAAGACTACCTAAGGGGAAGAGCAAACTGGGAGAGGATGAACTCAGTGGGTCTGGAGGTCTGGAGTGCATCTGCTTAAATGCAAGGAGCGTAACAGGCAAGACAGATGAACTCAGAGCCTTAGTGCATGCGTGAAACTTGGATGTGGTTGAAGTGACGGAGATTTGGTTGAAAGGACAGGACTGGCAGCTGAATATTCTGGGATATAAGTGTTTTAGGCGAGACAGAGGAGGGGCTCGAAGAGGTGAGGGAGTGGCAATACTGGCTAGGGAGCATATTACAGCGGTACAGAGGGTGGATTATTTGGAAAGATCATGTAACGAGATACCGTGGGTAGAAACAGGAAGGGCGCAGTCACTATGCTGGGGGTGTACTACAGGCCTCCCAACAGCCCTCGGGAAGCTGAAGAACAGACATGTAAGGAGATTCTGGACAGGGTAGAAAAAATAGGGTTGTTGTAGTGGGAGACTTTAATTTCCCTCATATAGGCTGGAAATCCCTTAGGCCTGGGGGTCCGGATGGGGAGGAATTTGTAAAATGTGTCCAGGAAGGATCTTTTGGAATAATGTGTTGAGAGTTCAACTAGAGAGGGAGCTATACTGGACCTGGTACTGGGGAATGAGCCTGGTCAGATCATCACAGTTTCAGTGGGTAACATGTGTTAAACAGTGACCACAATTCTGTAAACTTTCGGATCGTCATGGAAAAGGATGAGTGTTGTCCTATGGGTAAGGTGCTGAATTGGGGGAAGGCGAACTACATCAGATTAGGCAGGATTTGGTGGCTGTTGATTGGGAGAGGCTGTTCGAGGGTAAATTCACATTTCACATGTGGGAGTACTTTAAAGGGCAGTCGATAGGAGTGTAGGACAGGCATGTGTCTGTAAAAAGGAAGGACAGGAAAGGTAGGATTTGAGAGCCGTGGATAACCAGAGAAATTGTGGGTCTAATCAAAAAGAAACAACAAGAAACAACAAGAAACAACGAAGCACTGGAGGAATAGAGAGAAAGTAGAAACGAATTCAAACAGGGAGTTAGAAGGGCAAAAAATGTCCTTGGCAGACAGGATTAAGGAGAATCCCAAGGTGTTTTATACATACGTTAGAGGGTTGCCAGAGAATGAGTCAGACCTCTCAAGAACAAAGGAGGGGAATTATGCTTAGAACCCAAGGATGTAGGTGAGATCCTAAATGAATACTTTGCATCAGTATTCACAAAGGAGAGGGACACGTTGATTGGTAGTGACTCAGAGGGATGTGTAGACCTGTTAGAACAAATCACAATTACAAGAGAGGAAGTTTTAGGAAGCATTAAGATAGACAAATCCCCAGGACCAGATGACATCTGTCCTAGATTACTGAGGGAGACAAGAGATGAAATTGCTGGGCCTCTAACAGAAATATTTGTTTCTTCATTGAACACAGGTGAGGTTCCAGAGGATTGGAGGATAGCAAATGTGGTCCCGTTATTTAAGAAGGGTAGCAAGGATAACCCGGATAATTATAGGCCAGTGAGCTTGACGTCTGTGGAATGGAAATTGTTGGAGAAGATTCTTAGAGATAGGATCTATATGCATTTAGAACTGAATTAGCACTAGATAACATGGTTTTGTATGAGGGAGGTCATGTCTCACAAATTTGGTTGAGTTTTTTGAGGAGGTGACAAAAATGATTAATGAGGGAAGAGCTGTAGATGTTGTCTACATGGATTTCAGTAAAGCGTTTGATGAGATCCCTCATGACAGGCTGGTGCAAAAGGTTAAATCACATGGGATCAAAGGTGAACTAGCTAGATGGATACAGAACTGGCTTGGCCATAGAAGACAGAAGGTAGCAGTGGAGGGGTCTTTTTCCAGTTGGAGGCCTGTGACTAGTAGCGTTCCGCAGGGCTCTGTACTGGGACCTCTGATGTTTATATAAATATAAATGTAGCTGGTCTGATTATTAAGTTTGCCGATGACACAAAGATTCCTGGAGTTGCGGATAGTGATGAACATTGTCAGAGAATACAGCAGGATATAGATAGGCTGGAAAATTGGGCGGAGAAATGGGCAGATGGAATTTAATCCAGATAAATGTGAAGTGATGAATTTTGGTAGATCTAATGTGGGGGAAGCTATACAATAAATAGCAGGACCAGCAGGGGTATAGACACACAGAGGGATCTGGGTGTGCAAGCCCACAGATCCTTAAAGGTAGCAGCACAGGTGGAAAAGGTGGTGAAGAAGGCAAATGGCATCCTTGCCTTTATTGGACGGGGCATAGAGTATAAAAGTTGGCATACGATGTTACAGTTATATAGAACGTTGGTTAGGCCACATTTGGAATACTGCATCCAGTTCTGGTCGCCACACTACCTGAAGGACGTGGAGGCTTTGGAGAGAGTACAGAAAAGGTTTACCAGGATGTTGCCTGGTATGGAGGGTCTTAGCTATAAGGAGAGATTAGGTAAACTGGGGTTGTTCTCCCCGGAAAGACAAAGGTTGAGGGGCGACCTAATAGAAGTTTATAAAATTATGAAGGGTATAGATAGGGTGAACAGTTGGAAGCTTTTTCCCAGGTTGGAAATGACAAATACAAGGGGTCACAAGTTCAGTGTAAGAGGGACAAGGTTCAATACAGGGGACATATTTTACACAGAGGGTGGTGGGGGCCTGGGATGCACTACCAAGCAAGGTGGTTGAGGCGGACACACTGGGTTTTTGAAGACTTATCTAGATAGCTACACGAACAGACTGGGAATAGAGGGATACAAACGGATGGTCTAGTTAGGAACACATGATTGGTGCAGACGTGGAGGGCCGAAGGGCTTGTTCCCGTGCTGTTGTTGTTCTTTGTTCTTCCATCGGGAAATAGATACAAAAGTCTGTGATCATGTACCAACCAACTCAAGAACAGCTTCTTCCCTGCTGCCATCAGGCTTTTGGATGGACTTGCCTTGCATTAAGTTGATCTGTCTCTACACCTTAGCTATGACTGTAACACTACATTCTGCACCCTTTCCATTCTTTCTATATAAATGGTGTTTTTTGTCTGTATCACACACAAGAAAGAATATTTTTCACTGTATGCTAACTAATGCATGTAACAATGATAAACCAAATCAAAATGCATAGAATTTACCACATCTATTGATGCTATTGAGTCTGGCTGGTATGTGTGCTGGCGTCAAGGATTGAATAGGTTGGAGATGTTTCCTCTGGAGTGGAGGAGGATAAGGGAAGATTTAACCTGCACGTCTTTGGACTGTGGAAGGAAACCAGAGCACCCAGAGGCAACCCATATAGACACGGGGAGAATGTGCAAACTCCACACAGACAATGATGGGAGGCTGGAATTGAACACAGGTTCCTGGTGCTGTGAGGCAGCAGTGCTAACCATTGTGTTCTCCCCTTCGTGCCCTTAGATGTGTAGGTTAGGTAGATTAGCCATGGTCAAGGTGCAGGATTATGGAATAGGGTGGAGGGGAGGGCCTGGTTGCAATGATCTTTTGGAGAGTCAGTACAGACTTGATGGGTTGGGTGGCCTTTTTCTGCATTGTAGGGATTCTATGGTTCTATGGAAACAGTGACCATAACGTGGTGGAATTTAGCGTTCGGTTTGTGAGTGAGAAACTTGGGTCAGAAACAACTGTGATAAACCTAAATAAGAATAATTATGAAGGAAATAGGGCAAAGTTGGCTGGAATGGGCTGGGAAAGGAGTTTAGCAGAAAAGATTGTTGATTGTCAAGGCAGGCATTTATGGAAACAATTCATGACTCAGAGCAAAGGTTTATCCCAGTGAGAAAGAAGGATTCTGTGAAGGGATAAATCAACCATGTTAACCAAGGAAGTTAAGGATAGTACTAAACTGAAAGAAAAAAGCATCACATAATGTGACAAAGATTAACGATAAGTCAGAGGACTGAGAAAGTTTTAAAAACCAACAGAAAATGACCAAGAAATTATTATAGTAGGAGAAAATATGAGCATAAACTTGCCAGTGGATAAAAACAGACAGTAAGAGCTTCTTTAAATATATAGAAAGGAAAAGAGAGGACAGAATGAACATAGGCCCCTTACAGAATGAGACTGGGGAAATAATAATGGGGAACCAGGAAATGGCAGAGGAGTTAAATAAATACTTCGTCTCAGCATTCACACTAAAAGACACTAATAACATTCCAAAAATATGAAATAATCACTGGGCAAAAGAGGTGGGGGGGGGTGTGGTGTGGGGGCAGGAGGGAAATACGCACAATAACTATCACTAGAGAAAAAGTACAAGAGAAACTAATGGGACTATAGGCTGATAAGTTTCCTGGACCTGATGGGATGCATCCTTGAATATTAAAGGAAGTAACTACAGACATTTTGATTGAACTGGTAGCAATTTTCCAAGAATCTTTAAATCCCGGAAAAGTCCCAAAGGATTGGAAAAATGCTAACATACCACCCTACTCAAAAAAAGAAGGGGACACAAAAAAAACTGAAGACCAGTTAGCTTGACATCTATCATTGGGAAAATGTTAGAATCTATTATAAAAGACGTAATAGCAGAACATTTAGAAATGCATAATGTAATCAAGCAACATCAACGTTGATTCATGAAAGGAAATGATGACTGGCAAATTTATTAGAATTCTTTGAGGTGGCAACACAAGCAGGATAGATAAAGGGGAACCAGTAGATGTAACATACTTGGATTTCCAGAACGCTTTTGATAAGCTACTGCGCAAAAGGCTACTTAATAAAGTAAGAGTCCATGATGTTGGGGGTAGCATTTTAGCATGGATGGAGCATTGGGTAACTAATAGAAGATATAGAGTTGCGAAGAGAGGGGCATTTACAGGATTGTAACCTCCAAATATCTGAGCATTAGGGATTAGATCAGAAACTCCAAAGTACATTATGAAGTGGGCCTAGACACCAACTTTTTTGATTGTGGCATTAAAGTTCGCATAAGATATTGATTCGATTGCCCCACTAGGAAGATTGTATTAAAACAAACTTTATTAACAACACAGTTAAAATAGAACAAAAGATTAGCATAACTTTTACCAATTGAAATATTTAAACATGAGGGGGGATAATTCTTTACAACTAGCTATCTCTATAGTTCCAATGTGAGCAATATCCCTTCAGGCATACATCCTTCTTCAGAATCAGCACAAAGGGAATATATTTTTGCTATGTTTACAGCCTTTTAATTCCTCTGGACAGATACAGAAGGATACATGTCTTCTGACTCCCATACAACAGCCTTCAGAGAAAGAGAGCCATTTTCCCAGCTCCAAATCAAGAGAGGGAGAGAGACAGAGGCACAGAGAGAGCTATGTCTCTCTGAAGATCCCAAGCAACCTCTGACTTGATTTCTCTGTGTAAGCCAAGCACCGTCCAGTCACATGATTTTTCCTGTAAATCAACCTAATCAAGCTTTACTCTAAAAACCCCAGGGGGAAACACTACAATAACAGGACTGCATTAGTTCAGACTTAAGCAAACATTTTAACAAATCAAACTGGAAACCCCATTGATAACGAGGGAACCAGAAGATCCTGCAAATGGTGGGTCACCTCCATTGTTGCAAAAAACACAACGGAAAATTGTGGAAAATCCCGTCTTGTGAGGGATTTAGACAGGTTAACTGAGTGAGCAAAAACCGGTGGGTGAAATCTCACCACAGAATGGGATAGTGTCAGGATCTGATTGGAAACCGGTATGATTCACTTCAGAGAAACAGGCAGATTCTATGGCACTTGGTCAAAAGAAACAGAGGGGTTTTGTTTCAGGCTATCATTTTGAGGGGCAGGGCCTAACCAAGCCAGGAAAGTGAGCTGCATTGAGATGGCGGCACCTTTTTTAAAGGATGAAGAAATAAGCTCCCCGCCACCTCACCTCAGTGATGTGAGGGCCCTCCCTCCCACCCCATGATTGTCAGTGGCAAGCATCCCATCCGCCATGATCAATGCTGGCATTAACCCCCTTCCCCCACCCCCCCCCCCCCCACCAACACCAACAGTCATTGCCAGCATCTCCCCTCTCTCTCTTCTCCACTACCAAAAGTCATTGTCGGAGTCTCTCCGCCCCACCCACCACCACCACCACCTCCCCACCACCACCACCACAATGAGGCTCCCATTAGGGCCCACCCTTGGCACTGTTCCCCGGCCAAGTCTCTCTCCCTGGGAGCTATGCTCACCTTTGCATCTCTAGGCGGATCTCAATGACAAGCTGGGTGAAGCTGCTGCCAATCTCCCCGACCTGTCCTCACATTGACAAATTTGAAAATACAGCTGGGGGGATGGTTAATAATATTAAAATTTATTAAAATACGTTTAAATGAGGTTCTGGTCCTTTGTGGGCATATATCTTGCTATGTCACTGGTGAGGGGTAGGGAAAAGCAAAGAAAACCATCTCTCTGGGGAGAATTGTGTTTCCCAATTCTCTGGGGTTTTAGCCTGCGTTCTTTCTGATGGAGAACACAGGCTGAAAAATCACCCTCATAATGTAGGGAAATGTGAAGTTATGCACTTCTATTAAGAAGAATAAAGAAGGTGAATATTATTTAAATGGAGAAAGACTGCAGAAAGCGGCAGCTCAGAGAGATTCGGGGATTCGTGTGCATCAATCACAGAAAACTAGCGTGTAATTTCAGCAGGTAATAGGGAAGGCAAATGGAACGTTGGCATTTATTTCAAAGGGAATCGAGTATAAAAATAGGGAAGCCTTGCTAAAACTGTACAAGGCACTAGGTAGGCGACACCTGGAATATTGTGAACAGTTTTGATCCTCTTATCAAAGGAAAGATATACTGGCATTGGTGACAGTCCAGAGAAAGTTCACTAGGTTGATCCTGGATAGGGAGAGATTTTCTTATGAAGGGAGATTGAGTAGTTTGGGCCTATCCTCTGTGGAATTTAAGAGAATAAAATGTGACCTTATGTAGCATTCTCATGCATGTAGCATTCTTAGGGGTCGATGCCGAGAGGTTATCTTCCCTCATGGGAGAGTTCGGGACCAGAGGGCACAATCTTTGAGAATATTTAAGACAGGGGTGAGGAAGAATTTCTTTCCTCAGAAGATAGTGAATCTGTGGAATTCTTTACTGCAAAGGGCTGTAGAGGCTTCATCCTGAAGTATGTTCAGGGCTGAGATAGACAGATTTTTAATCAGTAAAAGATATTGTCCAGGTTTTGCTTCATTTTGGACATGGAGTGTTTCAGAACCTGAGGAGTTACGAATGGTGCTGAGCATTTTGTAGTCATCAGCAAACATCCCCACTTCTGACCTTATGATGGAGAGAAGGTCACTGATGAAGCATTAAAGATGGTTGTACCTAGGACACTACCCTGAGGAACTCCTGCAGTGATGACCTGGGGAACAGAGGCGATAGACTTTCAACCACCACAACCACTCCCCTTTGTTCCAGTTTTGACTTCAACCAGTGGAGAGTTTTCCCCAAATCCCATTGGACAAGGGCAGAGAAAGTCTCTCAAATGTACAGACCAATGCTTACACCTCCCCCCCACCGCCCGCCCCCCCCAGATAATAGCAGTATTAAAAAGCAGACTGTCTGCTCATTAACACATTGCTGTTTGTACGATTTTGTCTGTCGGGGAACACTTCAGCAGCCAAGGGCATTCACCCTCCGACCTTCGGGTAAGCGTTCTCCAAGGCAACCTTCGTGACACACTACAATGCAGAATCGCTGAGCAGAAAGTGATAGCCAAGCTCCGCACATACGAGGACAGCCTTAATCGGGATCTCGGGTTCATATCACACTATCTGTAACCCCCATGACTTGCCTGGCCTTGGAAAATCTCACCAACTGTCCTGGCTGGAGACAATAACCTGTGCTTAACCCCTTCTTCACTCACATTGTTTGTATCTTCAACTCTTGTATCCCAACCATTATCATGTGAATTGAGTTTGTGTCTGTATATGCCCTGTTTGTGAACACAACGCCTCACTCACCTGCAGAAGGAACGAGACTCTGAAAGCTTGTGCTGCCAAATAAACCTATTGAACTTTAATCTGGCATTGAGAGTCTTCTTACTGGGCAAATTATCTGCCAGGTTTCTGACAAGTAGTTCATTAGTTGACAAAGGGCCTTGGCACAAAGTGGCAGTTTGAAAGGTGTTCTACTAATGCAAACTCTTGCAATTCTTCACATTCCCCTGTTTTCCATTGTCATCACTCACTCTTCACCCTCTCATGCCCTGCTGAGGGTCTGGAGTCTCACTGAAACTGGGGCGGCATGGTGGCACAGTGGTTAGCACTGCTGCCTCACAGCTCCAGGGAGCTGGGTTCAATTCCTGGCTTGGGTCACTGTCTGTGTGGAATCTGTTCTCATTGTGTCTGTGTGGGTTTCCTCCGGGTGCTCTGGTTTCCTCCCACACTCCAAAGATGTGCAGGTTAGGTGGGCTAGCCATGCTAAATTGCCCCTTAGTGTCCAAAGATGAATAGGTTAGGGGGATGAGCAGATTAAATGTGTGGGGTTATGGGGATAGGCAGAGGTTAGGCCTTGGTAAGATGTTTTGTCGGAGAGTCAGTGCACACTCAAAGGGCCAAATGGCCTCCTTCTGTGCTGCAAGGATTCTATGATTTCTATGAATTTTGTGAGCTATACCCAAGGAAAGCAGTGATAGAGGGACAGGCCTATGTCATGGACTGCTTGAAAATTCATCTCAATGTTATTATTGCGCCAGCCAGTGAAAACAAGACAAAGAACGAGATTCTCTGGCCTCCCAGTTATGTGTTTCCCGCCAGCAGGAGGTGGCGTTTTGTTTGCTAGCGGCGGGATTCTCTGGTTTCTTTTCTGATTCTCTGGAAAATCTGTGGGCTGGGGTGTGCTGCCGGCGAAATCGGAGAATCCCACTGGCGTGAACGGCCAGAGAATTCCGGCCAAAATCTTTTTGTGACCACCTGAATAAACTTTTCTCAGAAGGTATTAGCTGCAGTCCGATGCATAAATCACCTGCAGGTCTGTGAAGAGAAAAAGTTTAGTTAGATCAAATGTGGGCCCATTATAGGTGGGGACATGAGAACCAGGAACCAGAGTGGAGACCAGGAAAATGGCAGAGGAATTAAACAGTTACTTTGAATGGTGGAACAAGTTCCACAGGTCGAATGGTATGTTCTTGTTACTATGTTCCTACGAGCGCTGTGAATTCATGCAAAACAGCAATCAATGCACTTGATGAGGGTGAAAAGAATTTGCGTTTATATAACATCTTTCATGGCCTCAGGAGCTATAAACTAAATGGCAGAACCATCAGGAGCATACACTTACAGAGAGATCTGAGAGTACAGGTCCACAGATTCTTAAAAGTGGTAGCACAGGTGGAAAAGGAGTTGGAGAAAGCATATGGCATACTTGCCTTCGTTGGCCAGGGCATTGGGTATAAAAATTGGCAAATGATGTTACAGTTAAATAAAACGTTGGTTAGGCCACATTTGAAATACAGCGTCCAATTCTGGTTGCCATACTACCAGAAGGACATGGAGGCTTTGGAGGGTGTACACGGTAGCACAGTGGTTAGCACTGCTGCTTCACAGCGTCTGGGTTCGATTCCCAGCTCAGGTCACTGTCTGTGTGGAGTTTGCACATTCTCCTCATGTCTGCGTGGGTTTCCTCAGGGTACTCTGGTTTCCTCCCACAGTCCAAAGATGTGCGGGTTAGGTTGATTGGCCATGCTAAGAAATTGCCCCTTAGTGTCTAGGGATGTGTAAATTAGTGGGTGTAATATGTAGGGATATGGGGGTAGGCCCTGGGTGGGATTATGTTTGGTGCAGACTCGAAGGGCCTCTTTCTGCACTGTAGGGTTCTATAATTCTATAAAAGGTTTACCGGGATGTTGCCTGGTATGGAGGGTATTAGCTATGAGGAAAGATTGAATAAACTGGGATTATTCTCCCTGGAAAGGCAGAGGGGCAACCTGACAGAAGTTTATAAAATTATGAGGGGCATAGATAAGGTGAAGAGCTTTTTGCCAGGGCAGAAATGACAATTATTAGTGGGCAAAGCTCAAGGTAAAGGGGGAAAGGTTCAGAGGTGATGTGCAGGAAAGATTTTTGCACAGAGGATGGTGCAGTCTGGAATGCACTGCCAAATGAGATATTAGTGACATTTAAGACTTATCTGGCTAGACATATGAACTAACGGGGGAATAGAGGGATACAGTCGGTTGGTCTAGTAGGACAACGTGATCAGTGCAGGCTGAGAAGGCCAAAGGGCCTGTTCCTGTGCTGTACTGTTCTTCGTCCCAAAGGACTTTGTTTTCAATTATGTATTTTAGAATTTTAGTCACTCTCACGACGTAAAAAAATACAGCAGCCAATTTGCAGCAGCAAAGTCCCATAATTAGCAATGAGACCATGAACAGGTCATATATTTTAGTGATGTTTCTTGAAGCTTAAATATTGGCCAGAGTAGAGGGAAACTCCTTTGCTTTGCTTTCAACAGTGTGTTACAATCTGTTACAGTCACCCTAAGAGAGCAAATGGGGCCTTGGTTTAATATCTAATCTGAAAGCTGGCTCCTCTGACAGTGCAGCACTCCTTCAGTACTTCAGTAATTGATTCACTTATCAAGTGGTTCAGGTTCAAAGATGTGTAGGTTAGATGGATTGGCTATGTTAAGTTGCCCCTTAGTGCCCCAAAGATGTGTAGGTTAGGAGGATTGGCTATGTTAAGTTGCCCCTTAGTGCCCCAAAGATGTGTAGGTTAGGAGGATTGGCTATGCTAAGTTGCCGCTTAGTGCCCCAAAGATGTGTAGGTTAGGAGGATTGGCTATGCTAAGTTGCCGCTTAGTGCCCCAAAGATGTGTAGGTTAGGAGGATTGGCTATGCTAAGTTGCCCCTTAGTACCCAAAGATGTGTAGGTTAGGAGGATTGGCTATGCTAAGTTGCCCCTTAGTACCCAAAGAAATGTAGGTTAGGAGGATTGGCTATGCTAAGTTGCCCCTTAGTGCCCCAAAGATGTGTAGGTTAGGAGGATTGGCTATGCTAAGTTGCCGCTTAGTGCCCCAAAGATGTGAAGGTTAGGAGGATCGGCTATGCTAAGTTGCCGCTTAGTACCCAAAGAAATGTAGGTTAGGAGGATTAGCTATGCTAAGTTGCCCCTTAGTGCCCCAAAGATGTGCAGGTTAGACGGATTGGCTACGCTAAATTGCTCCTTAGTGCCCCAAAGAATTGTAAGTTAGGGGGATTGGCTATGCTAAGTTGCTCCTTAGTGCCCCAAAGATGTGTAGGTTAGGAGGATTGGCTGTACTAAGTTGCCCCTTCGTGCCCAAAGATGTGTAGATTAGAGAGATTGGCCACGCTAAATTGCCCCTTAGTGTTGAAAAATGTGTAGGTTAAGGGGATTAGCGGGGTAAATACGTTGGGTCAGGAGTATAGAGCTTGGGTGAGGTGCTCTATCAGAGATTTAGTGCAGACTCGATGGGCCAACTAGCCTACTTCTGCACTGCTGGATTCTACAAATTAAGGCACTTGGACTGAGTGGCTTGTTAGGTCATTATAGAGGGCAATTAGGAATTAAGAGCATTGCTGCGGGTCTGGTGTCACATGTAGACCAGACCAAGTAAGGATCGGTTTTTATGCCAATTAATGGCAGTTTCATGGTGACTACAGTATCAGCCTGGGTTACTGGATTACTACCTCAGTGTCGTTACCACTACATCGCCATATCCTCCTGCTGTGAACATAAAGGATCCCATGGCAGCCTTGAAACAAGGGGAGGGAATTATTTTCTGTGTCCTGGTCTCATCACCAAAGATTAGCTGATCAGTGTATCATTGATGTGTGTGTGTGTGTGCCTGTGAGAGATCTTGCTTATGCACAGAATGGCCACCTGCATTGCAAAGTTGTTGCATTTCAAAACTTTTTCACTGGCTTTTGAACGCCCCGAGACTGTTAATGGTATGATATAATTACACAATATTACCTCTCGCTCTTTCATCTCCCGAAGGCTGACGTGTCCTGGGGTGGGTACCACTTGCAATTGTGCCAACTGTCTTCAAGTGCCTCTTGCTGGGTATGTGTCAGCATGCCCATGGCAGCTAAGAGCTGTCAATCTACAGAGCCTAATTGTACCCACATGTAACGCCCTTACACATGCATCTCAAGGATGAAGGAGAAGCAATTAAGAGGAAGGCCTGAAATCAGTATTGCTGCCATGGAAACCTTTTCCTCAAAGTGAACTTGAACCGGATTGCGGTGTCAACACTTCAAAGTAAATCCTTATCCGTGAATCGCTTTGGGATATTTTGAAATCATGAAAAGCATTATAGGCAGCGCACTCTTTCCACATAAATATCTTTGGATTGCAGGTGTGTTTAAACAGCTGACAAACATCAGTGGCTAGATTTTGGTCTCTCTGCGATGATTTTGCCAATGAAAGTACAGGCATGAACAACGGAGGTACACTTAGATCTTTACTCACAATGGTGGCACAGCGGTTAGCACTGCTGCCTCACAGCACTAGGGACCTGGGTTCAATTCTTGGCTTGGGTCACTGTCTGTGTGGAGTCAGCTCATTGTCCCTGCGTCTGCATGACCTTGATGCTTGTTAAAATATTACATAGTAAATCACCCAAGTTATGTGTGTTTCATATATTACAAGCTTCGTTATTCTACTAATTGGTTTGCTTCACCACTTTGTTCTGAAAATAACTTTTTTATTGGTCATTTACCAATATTTCTAAATGATCTATTCACCTAGGAGGCAAGTGTCTAAACCATGCACAGCATAATGAATGGGTTTAATTGGCTGATCTCTACAGTTTAATTAGAACTCCTTTTAATGTTAATCAGTATTAAAAAGGATTGTTGTAGTCATTTGAACAGGTTGTGCGCTGGCAGTTTGCTGAAGAGTGTAAGGCAAATACTATTCTGGGTTAACCAAAATTATGGCATAACATAACAGGATTTTCTAAAAGGCTAAGAATAATTGGGGAAAATGCATACTTGAATTACAAATTCAGTTTATGCTAATAAATTAGAAGTGGGTTGGGTACAATATTTCCTGTTTTTAAGGCAGGTACGCACCAAGGTCGTATTGCATCTAAAACAGACTTTTTGAAAGACTATTCCCTGGCCTATTTTCAGAAATATTGATGAGTGAATTCCAAAACTGGAGTTTTAAAAGTGAGATTAGTTAACATCTTGTGATTAAACTGATCATCAAACCTTATAGATCTTAGGGGGGATCTTATAGAGACATATAAGATAATGAAGGGGATAGATAGGGTAGAGGTAGAGAGATTCTTCCCGCTTAGAAAGGATAGCAGGACTAGAGGACACAGCCTCAAGATAAGGCGGGGGGAGGGGGGGGAGTAGTTTAGAACGGAGTTGAGGAGGAACTTCTTCACTCAAAGCGTGGTGAATCTCTGGAATTCTCTGCCCATTGAAGTGGTGGAGGCTACCTCGCTAAATATATTTAAGTCACGGGTAGATAGGTTTCTGATAGACAAGGGAATTAAGGGTTATGGGGAGAAAGCGGGAAAGTGGAACTGATCCACTTCAGATCAGCCATGATCTTATTGAATGGCGGGGCAGGCTCGAAAGGCTAGATGGCCTAATCCTGCTCCTATTTCTTGTGTTCTTGTGTCTGCACAGGTTTCCTCCGGGTCTTTGGTTTGAAAGACATGCTGGTTAGGTGCATTGGCCGTGCTAAATTCTCCCTTAGTGTAACCGAACAGGTGCCGGAGTGTGGCGACTAAGGGATTTTCGCAGTAACTTCATTGCACTGTTAATGTAGCCTACTTGTGACACTAATCAATAAACTTTAAACTTTTGCCATTGGCCCAAGATGTGTGTAAAATCAATCGCAGTCATTATTTACAGCAGTGCAGTCTTTAGGCCTGATTGACAGGGCCTGTTGTCCAGTCATCTCGATGTTGGCCCAGGATTGTGGGATCACTATAGATAGCTATAGCTGAAAAGTGAGCCCTGAATTATGTAATTTCTGTCTGTTGGAGCCTGCTGTGCTCAAATTAACTGCTTCATTCCCCTGACTATAGCACTCTTAAAGTATTTTGTTGGCTATAAAGTGCTTTGGCATGTCAGAGTCGACAGACCGTTAAAGGTGCTATATAAATTCAATCTTCCTTTAGAATGCAAGTCCCCAGAATTTCTGCAAATCTCCAACCAATGTTATAGCCCAATTCTTGTTTTTAAGCTGGTCCTTTCTACTGAACAAGGACCCTCTGTCTCTGAGTCACCAGAGCAAAAGAATTCACTTCTCAGTTTTGGCAACATCAGACCTCGTTACGTTAGGGAAGCTTCTCATAGACTATCTGGAACTGCACAGACTGAATTTGAAAAGAACTACAGAATGGCCCATTTGCTTTAACAAAGAACAAAAAAAATTACAGCATAGGAACAGCCCTCCAAGCCTGCACTGACTATGCTGCCCAATTGAACTAAAACCCCCTCCCCTTCTGGGGACCAAACCCCTCCATTCCCATCCTATTCATGTATTTGTCACGATGCTGCTTAAAAGTCACTATTGTATCTGCTTCCACTACCTTCCCAGTAGCAAGTTCCAGGGACTCACCACCCTCTGTGTAAAAAACTTGCCTCATTCATCTCCTTTAAACCTTGCCCCTCGCACTTTAAACCTATGCCCCCTAATAATTGACTCCTCCACCTCGGGAAATAAACTTCTGACTATCCACCCTGTCCAGGCCCCTCATAACCTCGTAGACTTCTATTGGTCACCCCTCAACCTCCGTCGCTCCAGTGAGAATAAACCAAGTTTCTCCAACCTTTCCTCATAATTAATGCCCTCTGTAACAGGCAACATCCTGGTAAACCTTTTCTGTATTCTCTCCGAAGCCTCTACATCCTTCTGGTAGTGTAGTGACCAGAATTGGACACCATATTCCAAATGTGGCCTAAACAACGTTTTATATAACTGTAACATAATTTGCCAATTTTTAAACTCAATGCCCCAGCCAATGAAGGCAAACATGCCACACGCCTTCTTGACTACCTTCTCTACCTGCGTGCCACTTTCAGTGACCTGTGTACCTATACATCCAGATCCCTCTGCCTGTTAATATTCTTAAGGGTTCTGCCATTTACTGTATATTTCCAATCTGTATTAGACCCTCCAAAATGCATTACCTCACACTTGTCCAGAGAAATCTCCATCTGCCATCTCTCTGCCCAAGCCTCTAACCGATCTATATACTACTCTATCCTTTAACAGTCCTCATCACTATCCATAATACTACCAACCTTTGTGTCGTCCGCAAACTTACTAATCAATCCAGTTGCATTTTCTTCCAAATCATTTATATATGCTACAAGCAGCAAAATTTCCTGCACTGATTCCTGAGGAACGCCACTTGTCACAGCCCTCCATTCAGAAACGCAACCTTCCACTGCTACCCTCTGCCTCTTATAACCAAGCCAATTCTGTATCCACCTTTCCAGCTCACCTCTGATCCCATGTGACTTCACCTTCTGCAACAGTGTGCCATGAGGGACCTTGTCAAAGACCTTACCGAAGTCCATGTAGACAGCATCCACTGCCCTACCCTCGTCAATCATCTTTGTCACTTCTTCGAAAAATTTGATCAAGTTAGTGAGACACAGCTGCCCCTTCACAAAACCATGATGCCTCTTGTTAATACGTCCACTTATTTCCAAGTGGGAGTAAATCCTGTCTTGAAGAATACCCTCCAATAATTTCTCTACCACTGACGTAAGGCTCACTGGCGTGTAATTACCTGGATTATTCTTGTTACCCTACTTAAACAAAGGAACAACATTGGCTATTCTCCAATCCTCTCAGACCTCCCCTATAGCCAGTGAGGATATAAAGATTTCTCTCAAAGTCCCAGCAATTTCCTCTCTACTTCTCTCAGTATTCTGGGATATATCTCATCAGGCCTTGGGGACTTGTCTACCTTAATGTTTCTTAAGAACCCCAAAACATGACTCAAGCTATCTGCGCACCCTTTACCAGATTCATAATCCATTAAGTCCTTCTCTTTGATGAATACTGATGCAAAGTACTCATTTAATACCTCACTCATTTCTTCTGGCTCCACACATAGATTTCTCCCCACTGTCCTTGAGTGGGCCAACCCTCTCCCAGGATACTCCCTTGTTCTTTATATATGTACAAAAAGCCTTGGAATTTTCCTTAATTCTGCTGGCCAATTATTTTTTGTGACCCCTTTTAGCCTTCCTTACTCCTTGCTTAAGTTTCTTTCTACTTTCCTTGTATTCCACACTTGCTTCGTGTGTTCTCAGCCTCCTAGCTTTGACCATTGCTTCCTTTTCCCCTTTGACTAGGCTCATATCTCTCATTATCCAAGGTTCCCAAAGCTTGCCATACTTTTCCTTCACCTTTACAGAAATGTGCCGGTGCTGAATCCCTACCAACTTGCATTTGAAGGCCATCTGCCCCCAATCTACATTCTTCAGTTCTTGCCTAATATTGTTGTAATTAGCCTTTCCCCAATTTAGCACCTTAACTTGAGGACTACATTTATCTTTATCTATTAGTACCTTAAAGCTTATTGAATTGTGGTCACTATTCCCGAACTGCTCCCCTATTGAAACATCGACCACTTGGCTTGACTCATTCCCCATACCAGGTCCAGTATGGCTCCTTCCCTAGTTGGACTATCTACATATTGTTTCAAGAAGCCCTCCTGGATGCTCCCTACAAACTCTGCCCCATTCACACTCCTAGCAGAAAGTGAGTCTCAGTTAATGTAAGGAAAGTTAAAATCTCTCACCACAACAACCCTATTGCCTCGCCAAAATCTGCCTACATATCTGTTCTTCTGTCTCCCACTGGCAATTGGACTGTCTGTAGTAAACCCCCAACATTGTGACTACACCCTTCCTAGACCTGAGCTCTACTCATATTGTCTCGCTGTGTGAGCCCTCTGAGGTGTCCTCCCACAGGTCAACTGTGATATTTTCCTTAATCAGTAGTGCAACTCCCCCACCCCTTTTATATCCCCCTCTATCCCACTTGAAACAACTGCATCCTGGAATGTTAAACTGCCAATCCTGTCCTTCCCTTAACCAAGTCTTTGTAATAGCAGCAACATTATAGTTCCAAGAACTAATCCAAGCTCTAAGTTCATCTGCCTTACCTGCTACACTTTCCGCATTGAAACAAATGCATTTCAGTCCACTCTTTGGTTAGCAACCCACACCCTGCCTGCTCTTTCTTTGAGTCTTACTGGCCCTACCCTCTGGTTCCCCTTCAGTTAATTCACCTTCATTTTGGTTCCCAGCCCTCTGCCAAATTATTTTAAATCCTCCATGTGACACTAACAAACCTGATAAGCTAACCTTGCTAGCTGAGTCAACAAACATGGGATTTAATGGGATTGATGGTTATAGATAGGCCTGGTAGGTATGGATATGATCGGCGCAACTTGTGGGCCGAAGGGCCTGTTTGTGCTGTAGTGTTCTCTGTTCTAAACCGCTCTATTGCCCGCCCACACTTTGGCAAATCAGACCACAAGGCTGTGCTCCTGCTCCCGGCTTACAAGTAAAAACTGAAACAGGAGAATCCATCAGAGAGAGTCATGCAATGTTGGTCTGAGTCTCCTACAGGGCTGCTTGGAGCCAGTGAACTGGTCACTATTTAAAAACTCTGTGACCAGCCTGAACGAGTAACTCACTGCAGTAACTGACTTCATTAGTAAGTGTGTAGAAGACTGTGTGCCAAAGAAGCAAATCTGTGTGTTTCCCAGCCAGAAACCATGGATGAACAGGGATATCCACTGCTTACTGAAGTCCAGGTCTGAAGTGTTCGAATCAGGCAACAGTGACCTATACAGGAGAGCTAGATTCGATCTACGGCGATCCATCAAAGATGCCAAAAGACAATACCAGGCCAAGCTAGAGTCCCAGGTTAGCCACACCGACCCCCACCGACTATAGCAAGGTCTGCAAGGCATAATAGGCTACAAGATAAAATTGCCAGCTCCAACACACCCCACCCTGATAAGCTCAATGTATTCTACGCCCATTTTGAGCAAGGGGTCAGCGAGACCATGCCCTCCACCTGGGAAGCCCTGGATGAACCTGTATCTGGGGTCATCACTGCCGAGGTCAGAGCAGCTTTCTTGAAGGTCAACCCATGGAAAGCGACTGGCCCGGAAGGGGTATTCAGATGTGCACTCAGATCCTGCGCGGATCAGCTGGCGGGGGTATTCATAGACATCTTCAACCTCTCTGTAACCCTAACCCTAACCCTAACCCTAATCTGAGGTCCCTATCTGCTTCTAGAAAATGACCATCATCCTGGCATCTAAGAACAACCAAGCAGTGTGCCTGAATGACTATCAGCCAGTGGCTCTAACATCCATTATTATGAAGTGTTTGAAAGGTAGGAAATATACAGTAAATGGCAGAACCCTTAGGAGTATTGATGGGCAAAGAGATCTGGGTGTACAGGTACACAGGCCACTGAATGCAGGTGGAGAAGGTAGTCAAGAAGATATATGGCATACTTGCCTTCATCGGCTGGGGTATTGAGTTTAAAAATTGGCAAGCCATGTTGTCACTTTATCGAACCTTAGTGAGGCTGCACTTAGAATATAGTGTTCAATTCTGGTCGTCACACTACCAGAAGGATTTGGAGAGGGTACAGAAAAGATTTACCAGGATGTTGCCTGGTATGGAGGGCATTAGCTATGAGGAGAGGTTGGAGAAACTTGGTTTGCTCTCACTGGAGCAACGGAGGTTGAGGGGAGACCTGATAGAGGTCTACAAGATTATGAGAGGCATGGACAGAGTGGATAGTCAGAAGCTTTTTCTCAGGGTGGAAGAGTCAATTACTAGGGGGCATAAGTTTAAGGGGCGAGGGACAAGTTTTAAAAGACAAGGCAGATTTTATACACAGAGGGTGGTGGGTGCCTGGAGAAGTAGTGGAATCGGATATGGTAGTGACTTTTAAGGGGCGTCTTGATAAGTACATGAATGAGATCGGAATAGCGGGATATGGTCCTGGAAGAGTAGAGGGCTTTAGTTAAGTCAGGCATCATGGTCGGTGCAGGCTTGGAGGGCTGAAGGGCCTGTTCCTGTGCTGTATTTTTCTTTGTTCTTTAATACCTCCTCCATGATCACCCTCAACACCGGTGCCCCACAAGGCTGTGTTCTCAGCCCCCTACGATACTCCTTATATACCTATGACTGTGCGGTCAAATTCCCCTCCAATTCAATTTTCAAGTTTGCTGGCGAGACCACCGTAGTGGGTCAGATCTCAAATAATGACGAGACTGAGTACAGGAATAAGATAAAGAATCTGGTGAACTGGCGCGGCAATGATACTCTCTCCCTCAATGTCAACAAAATGAAGAAGATTGTCATCAACTTCAGGAAGCGTAAAGGAGAACATGTCCCTGTTTACTTCAATGGGGGCAAAGTAGGAAGAGATTCAAGTGTTTAGATGTCCAGATCACCAACAACGTGTCCTGGTCCCCCCATGCCGATACTATAGTTAAGAAAGCCCACCAATTCCTCTACCTTCTCAGAAGCCGAAGGAAATTTGGCATGTCAGCTATGACTCTCAGCAACTTTTACAGATGCACCATAGAAAGCATTCTTTCTGGTTGTATCACAGCTTGGTATGGCTCCTACTCTGCCCAAGACCACAAGGAACTACAAAAAGTCATGAATGTAGCCCAATCCATCACGCAAACCAACCTCCCATCCATTGACTCTGTCCACACTTCCCGCTACCTTGTCGAAGCAGCCAGCATAATTAAGGATTCTATGCACTCTGGACATTCTCTCTTCCACATTCTTCCTTTGGGGAAAAAGTTATAAAAGTCTGAGGTCACGTAGCAACTGACTCAAGAACAGCTTCTTCCTGCTGCTGTCAGACTTTTGAATGGACTTTCCTTGCATTACATTGATCTTTCTCTGCATTCTAGCTATGACTATAACACTATATTCTGCACTCTCCCATTTCCTTCTCCATGAACGGTATGCTTCGTCTGTATAGCGCTCAAGAAACAATACTTTTCACTGTATGTTAA